>NC_142064.1:82067500-82370000 GCF_059756535.1 Pantherophis guttatus
CTCAGACCTTGCTTTTCTTGGTTGCATTCAGTTCATACCCAGTAAAAGTACCTTTCTCTATGAAAATGGAGTCGGGGTTTTTCTTTCTTGAGTACTGAAAGGAGGCACACCTGACAGAAACCAATTTTCTATCTTAATACCAATGTTGAAAACAAAAGCAGAAGAAATCATAACACTACAGGTTATGTCCACAATAACACTACTTGACTAACAACCACAATTGAGCCTAAACTTTCTGTTGCTGAGTGAGACAGCTGTTAAGTGAATTTTGCCCCATTTTACGACCTTTCTTGCCATAGTTGTTAAGTGAATTACTGCCCTTGTTAAGTCAATAACATGTTTGTTAAATGAATCTGGCTTCCCCGTTGACTTTGCTTGTCAGAAGGTTACACAAGATGATCACATGACTCTGGGACACTGCAACCATCGTAAATATGAGTCAGTTGACAAGCATCTGGATTTTGATCACGTGACCATGGGGATGCTGCAATGGTTGTAAGTGTGAAAAACAGACATAAGCCACTTTTTTCAGTGCCATTGTAACTTTGAACTGTCACTAAATGAACTATAGTAAGTCGAGGACTACCCATATTCATACACGAAACCATGGCTGTGGTATCTGTCTATTTGTCTATTTTGCTTAGTACTATGAAAATGGTTGCAAACCCTAACTCACATAATGTCTGGGGGGCAACTCAGCAAGATGGTTGAGAGAATCAAGAGGAAGGCATCATGGAATGAATTTACTTCCATGTTGATCATACTACTAATCTTAATTCTTAATTCTTAAGAATCACAGCCTTTCTCTGTTTGCTTTGGGATAGGGTCTTTTTTATCTATTTATTCAATTTATAGGTGGTCTTTCTGTTCAGACAAGCAGACAAGGCGGTTAACAACATTTTAAAAATTCAATAATGCAGAAAAGTATAAAACAAACATTAAATAAATTGATTCATAGTTAAAAGCTCGGTCAAAAAGAGGTATCAAGGTAACTAGGGTTTTGCAGAGAAGATATCTTCAGATGGGCCTCTCTTTCTGATCTTAATACCAGAACAAATTCATAACAGAAAAGGTGGTCTCTGAGTCAAGAGTCAAGTTTTATCTTATTTATGGTAAGCTGCCCAGATGGGCAACAAACAAAATAGATAGATAGATAGATAGATAGATAGATAGATAGATAGATAGATAGGACCCACCACACAAATGTGACTTCAGGTGATGTACTATAAAATAATTGCCCTACCCAATACTCTATGCCCATTAAACAATTGGCAACTAAGAAAGATTGTTCATTACAAACAATATATGATCTTTTTGTCTTGGCCTAGTTAGCAAATTAAGGGATCATCCAGGAAGAAACCACCGCTCAAGATTGGCTCAAGGGTCTCTGAAGTAGTGAAGAATGTAATTGAGCTCTTTAAAGCTGGTTGGGAGAATCTGATGGGTCAACCTAATGCTTGATAGAGAACCTTACAACACTGCTATTTTTGCATAATGCATTTATGTTAAAATATATAAAGTGATGTATAATGTAGACTCCTGCTATGCTGATGGTGGCTAAGAAAAGAACTTGGAGAAGTAGTCTTGCTCTCCATTGCAAAAGTGGATAATAAATTAAATCACCTGGAAGCCATCTTTTATGTTTGGGCCTTCAGGCCTGCCACATCTTCTTCTGTGGGAAAATGGGAGGGGGAATTTCATAGAGTGTAGATGACATGTAGTCAAAATAACATTCCTTTCTCAGAGAATCAAGGACACAGTGCCCTGGCACCTGGAGTCGGATGACTGGGAGGTGTCTTCAGTTTGGACGGTGGATGATTGAACCATGTGATAGACATGAGGGTGCTGGGTGGGGAAAACCTGAAAGCTTTCAGATTCGGGTTTTCCCAGATGTGCCAATATGATATCTCCAATAAAAAGTAACTTTGAGGAAATCCAAACCTTGGAGTTTTCCTTTGTTGGGGGTGTTACTTAGAACCCTGATATTAAAAATAAGTGAATGAGCCTCCTTCAAGATACTTTGAGATAGGTAGAAAAACATGCTCATAGGACACAAACATTCTGCCATTACTTCTACATATTTCTAGATGTCATAAGTACTTTGAGAGTCTATTGTACAAACAAATGTCTAAATTAAAATTAAAAAAAGTAATGTTCACATCTAATTTATTTTTATTTTATAATGTGTATACATTACTTATCACTATGCATAATACTGAATAAATGCACTAAGTTATTTGGGACAAGAGTGCATAAAATCAAATTATATGTAGGAATCCTGGGGGGAAAAGTGTGTACTTCATACAAAAAGACTTTATTTTGTGAGAAATATAAGCTTAAATGTCCCAAAACCATTTAACAAAAGCTAAATTTAGAAAACCAAGTAAGTGAGCAAAACTGAAATTCCCTCATCAGTGCTTTTACTAGGAATCTTCTTAAGCGACATGGATGGATGGACAAATCTTTTTCTTTCTTTCATTTTCATTTCCTTATAAACTCGGGTTCTGAGAAAAATAGCTGCAAATCTACATGGACTTCAGCACAATTTATATTCCAGAAAGAAATTAAGAGAATACAATATTCTTGTTTAATTTATGCCTTTGAAGATTCAGGGCTTCTGAATGTCAGATACAGTTCCAGCTGATATTTAAACAGTATCTGATAGCACCATATATGGGATCTGGGTAATGTAATAGGTGATGGAGGTGGACCAGGAAGAGCCAGATACAATTTCATCCTTGACCGTGAAAACTACTTGATTTACAATCATTCATTTAGTGACTGTTTGAAGTCACTAAAATAGCACTGAAAAAAGGGACTTATGACTGATTTCCGTTGCAGCATCTCCATGATCACATGATCAAAATTCAGGAACTTGGCAACTGGCATGTATTTATGACAGTTGCACTGTCCTGGGGTCATATGATCACCAGTTGTAACTTTCCCATCTGGCCTCCAATAAGCAAAGTCAACGGGAGAAAGCCAGATTCACGTAACAATTTCCATGATTTGCTTAACAACTGTGGCAAAAAAAAAAGTCCTAAAATGGGATAAAGCTCATTTAACAATTACCTTGCTTAGCAACAGAAATTTTGAGCTCAATTGTGGTTGTAAGTCGAGGACTACCTATAAGATAAATTTTCATTCTGTTACGGTCCAGCTTCCTGACATGGGTATTCTTGTGAAGATAACATTACTGGAGACCCTATATAGGCCAGTTCATTAAAAAGATAGAAATATAATGAATAGTATAATTCATATATTATGCTCCATTGCTGACTGAATAATAGTCCGCTCCCAGTGGGTTAGATTAAAAACAAAGATTAAAAAGCAAATTGTTGGTAAGACATAGCAATGTCTCTCTGAGATTTGATTTACTGAATCTATTTCTCATATAATCTAGTTCAGAAATTACTAACATTCTTAAAATGGTATATAATCCTTATAAAACTGTAAGGTAGATAGGTCAAGGTAAAATGTATCTCTGTTATGCTGATGGAAATTAGGGTAATAAGAACAATTTGTATAAGGCTACTTATGGAGTTCATGGTTAGGGGAGAAACTGAAATAGAATCATCATGTTTTTTCTGCCTCTTAAGCCAAATGCATTTTGATAGGTTTTTTTAAAAAAATACCGTTATTCATGTCCATAGAAATCTGAGAATTTTGTTGAGTCCACATTTTTAAATGATTTCTATGGCATGGCATACATCACCCGTCATTTAAATTTTACAAAGCCAACTGTTCTCAAATTGTGCAGTTTTTTCAACGCTCAACCATGATTGAAACATGTTGCTTAGGATAAACAAAAATGTGCCTTATAGGATAACAGGCAGATTTAACTCTAAACATTTCAGCACAAATATGTGTCTGCAGACTAAGCAACAAAATTCACATTAGACATTAGTAGAGCTGTCTTTTATTTCAAGTCGGCGGGGGGGGGGGGAGATCACCAAAGCATCTCAGTGTAATTGCAAGGTCATGCTTTCTTCAAAGACCTGCTCCTTCTGCTTGCAGTGAAGCCTTTTCCCTTCATACCCTTTCAATATTCACTCTGCATTACCCTTATGAACTGTATTAAGTGGTATAAGGACTTGTCAAGAGGGAATTAAGCCTTCAAAATCCTGCACACATCTTCAGTCACAATCCCGTGCCCAATTCCTCTGCAATAAATCCCACTGACTTTGACGTGACTTATTCCCAAACAAGTGGACAAAGATTGCAATCTAATCTTCGTAACTCACATTGACTTAGCTGAGAGTGAACCTTAATAAAGCCTCAGCCGTAGGTCATGCGGCTGTATAGTGCAAAGGCTGTGAAATGGGAATTATTCTTTGGTTTCACTAAACTGCGATTCGGATTCCTGATACAGGTAGCCCTTGACTTAAGAGCCCAATTAAGTTTATGTTGCTAAGCGAAACAGTTATTAAGTGAGTTTCACCTCATTTTACGACCTTCCTTGCCACAATTGTTAAGTGAATCACTGCGGTTGTTCAGTTAGTAACATGGTTGTTAAGTGAATCTGGCTTCCCCATTGACTTTGCTTGTCAGAAGGTCGTAAAAGGAGGATCACCTAATCCCTGGACACTGCAACTGTCATAAATATGAGTCAGCTGCCAAGCATCTGAATTTCTACCATGTGACCATGGGGATGCTGCAATAGTCATACGTGTGAAAAATGGACATAAGGCACTTTTTTTCAGTGCCATTGTAACTTTCAACGGTCACTAAATGAACAGTTATAAGTCGAGGACTACCTGTACTTAACTAGACTAATTACATTCTGCATTCACACTGTGTGTTGACCATAATAGGGAGCTAAAGCTGCTGTTAAGTCCCAAATTACCCCAGACCACCAAATTGATTCCCTTGACAGGAGACACCCCCCCCCCAGATTTGGCTTGCCGTTCCTCAATTTTTATTTTATTCTTAAAATTTTTAAAAATGTTATCTTTCCCTGATTAGTATTAGTTCTGCACTTTGCTTGGTGATAAAGGGTGTCTTCTTCCTTACTTCTTTCTTTTTTTCAATCAGAGGTGGTATTCAGCAGGTTCTGACCAGTTCTAGAGAACCGGTAGCGGAAATTTTGAGTAGTTCGGAAAACTGGTAAATACCACCTCTGACTGGCCCCGCCCCCATCTATTCTCTGCCTCCCGAGTCCCAGCTGATCGGGAGGAAATGGGGATTTTGCAGTAACCTTCCCCCAGAGTGGGGAGGGAATGGAGATTTAACAGTAGCCTTCCCCTGCCACGCCCACCAAGCCATGCCTACCAAGCCATGCCATGCCATGCCATGCCATGCCCACCAAGCCACGCCCACAGAACTGGTAGTAAACATTTTTGTATCTCACCACTGTTTTCAATTAATAATAAAACACACGGAATTTTAAGAATGAGACCAATGCTAGAATGACATCACGATGTAGCCATTATAGCAACCTTTTTCTATGGCTGACAGTTAAGTAGTTGTTCCAGCAAACTTAAAAATTTGAACCCAGGTAACATGGTGAATCATTGCTGAGGCAGGTTAAGCCAAAGGGAGTCCTGCTTTCAGATTGCAGTTGTTATCTAACAGCATTCTGATCCATAGCCTATGGATGAGTACACTAGACTAAATTGGATTGAGTAATTTATTGTGGGAACCCTGACTAATGTATCATGTTCAAACCTAATATGATATATAATTGTGTTGCTGTTGTTGTTAACCTGGGTTAGAGTTTAGCGTGTTATGTGGACCCACCACTAAATCTAATCACTGTGCTGCTTACTATAACAAAGATTTAAGCTCACACTTTTTTCTTTTATTGGAGAAACGTGTTCGTTATAGAGAATTGTTTTTACCGCATTGTAAGAGTTAAGGCATGGACATTGGCAGAAAGGAGACAAGTGTACAAAACATGCATCAAGATGCAGTGATGCAAACTCCACCCTTTACATTGTTGTTAGCAATTTCACAATTCGAGTACAAATTGTGAAAGGCTTGTCATTTTGGCATGAAGACTCCTGTGGTTTCACTCTTACATATACCTTTTTTAAAATGATATTTCTAATGCTACAATCTGCTCTGCAGTTTTCTCTGCAAAAAAGGGTTTTGCTTTTATTCTTATTCTCAAAGTGTTTGTGGGTTTCTTGTGAATTTCTCTTGGTAGTGTTTTGGAATTAATTTTATTGTTGAGGTTGGTGAGGGAAACAAGTGCCAGTGTGGTTGTTATATGTATTTCTATCACTCTGAAATCACTGCAGTTACTCATATCATAATTTTGTTTTATTCCCTTCTTTTGGGAATTGATTGAGTTATGGGACATTCACAAGGCAGCAGAAAATACTGGAAAATAATATGATAAAAGACTTTAAACATTGTAGTTTACTATAATAGTAATTTATAGTATACATACATAGTAATTCCAAGGGACCTTAATTTGTACAGCTATCCATCCGGGTCAAGGGAAGCTGCTTCCATGACTGATTTGATGTGAGAATAGTATATGAATAATATTAATTTCTGCAGCATTATTTGGTTAGAAAATTAACCAAACTGTTAGTTTTGCTAACTAGCTGTTCGGCAATGAAGCAGTTAAAACATCAATTCCTACCAATTAAATGTGTCCACGGTCTCTCTTCTCCCTCTCTTTCTTGCCATCATCCGGGAACAGTTAGCTCTTCTCATATTATGCAAAAGAAAATCTCTGTGGGGAAAGAGAGAAAAGGCTGTCCATTATTAATTAGATATAAATTATTCCTAATCTACACATAATGCCTAATCCCTGATTCACAGAAATGCAAATTGCACTTCAGAAACAATATGTTAACAAGTCATTTGTCAGAAAGAGACAGGAGCTGAAGACCAATATAAAATATAGAACAAACACTTCAAGCTTATTCCAAAGAATAAATTGATTGAAGGTTACGCTGAATAACAGATAAATCCAAGATGGACGACAGCAGGAACAAAATATTTCACAGGCAAAAAAAAAGGTTCACTTTAATATGGAAATAGCCACACAAAAGGCTTTTGCTGATAACTTTTTTTCCCCCATTTTAATGGGAGGTGAGAAAAACAGAGAGCTGAAACCAACTCTAGAACTTTGCATGTCTATTTCTTTGAAATCCTTTTCTTGGGGTCTTTAAAACTTGTATTATCCTCCAGTGTAGTTACTGACATTTCCTTCTGTGAGCCCATGACCCAAGTATGCCAAACAATGGGGAAATTATTTTGTTCAGAATTGCAGACTTACTATTAGTTTTAAAGCCATAATTATTATGGCTTTAAAATCATTCATGTTTTTTTTAACCTTTTTGTTAACTTGTTTAAGCATAACAAGTGGATGAAATAATATGAGAAATTCCTGATATTGATGTTCGGTTTAATAGGGAAAATTTTTCCATCATCCATGATCGGAAACTGCATTTCTAGATACACCATCGAAGTGTGGTGTAAAGCAAACTTCAAAGGTAAAGAATTGTTGTGGTCCGCCAGCAGCCTGAGGAGCTGGCAGCGAAGTTGGACAGTGAGGAGGCTGGGGAGGAACATGGGCCAGTCCTGGAGTCTGGGGAAGGCCTGGACGAGGTCTCTGTGTCAGAGGCAGAGATGGGGCCAAGGCCATCTGGGAGTGATGCGTGGACTCCGGAGCCTCCAGAGTCGGACAGCAGAGAGGCAGAGGAACAGGAGGAGCCTGCTCCTAGTATGCACATGCACAGAGCTGCCAGAAGGCATGAACAGTTAAAACAAAAGAGACGACTTAGGAGTAAGGCCTGGAGATGATTGGCCCCTCCCATAAGGCTTAAAAGAGGAGCAAAGTCACGTGGGCACTTTGCAGGAAGCAACATTGTTAATTCTGTTCCCAGTCGGCATCTCTGTTTGATTCTGGAATCCGTGTGGCTTTGCCAAATAGGTCTTTGGCAGAGTGTCAAGGGAGATAAAGGTTGGTGATTATCCCGAAGGACTTTTTGCAACTAAATGGGACTCAGCTGTGAATGAACGTAATTCACAGCTGTTGCAATAAAAGAGGTTTTTGGGACTATTCGTGTGTTTTAATGATCCAGGAAGCCTAGGTCACAACAAGAATGAAGATGACGAATGAGACTTCGTCGAAACGTCGCCAAGACTCTTCTAGTTTCTGGGCTTTTTTTCTTCTGGCAGCCAACAGACCCTTTGCTGCCCATTGGGTCTGCTGGCTGCCAGAAGAAAAAAAGCCCAGAAACTAGTGAATTGTGATTTCACTGAACTAGGGCTACATAATATCTTGGTTTACATAGGTAGAACCTGGCTAAAGAGAAATACACATAAAACCTACGAAAAAGAAATATATATATATATATATATATATATATATATATATATATATATATATATAGGCGATAGACATCACGATCTCCAGAACGTTTAAAAGTTTAAAATTTTTTATTTTAAAACTTGTGCTAAGCTTTCGTCGGCCCCTACCAACTTTGTCAGAGTATAAACTTTTAAACGTTCCGGAGATCGTGATGTCTATCGCTTCTTCTATAACTATACCTGGAACTCGCATCTTTAGGACAATTCTTTATATATATATAAAGATATATGTATAAATTCTTTATATACATATGTATGTATGTATGTATGTATGTATGTATGTATGTATGTATATAGTGTAAATTTAGTTGAAATGCTTAAAAACTGTTGAAATTTGTGAATCGACCAATACTCTGTTCAGAAAAAATACATTGTATGTTTGTGTGTGTCTGTGTAAAAATTTTTAAAAAAACTTTTTTTAAAAAAAAAACCCACATCATCTTCTAAATATCTTTGCTCCTGGTGTTTATCTGTGCTTGGGCTTTCTATGTATGTGCTTTAGGACAGTATTTTAAACTATGGCTTATTAATGTTATAAACTACTTGCAGCTCTGTGGAGGGGATATATTCCATATTCCAGGCCAGTTCTTAATTCCCATAGAGCTTCAGAAATAAAATTGTGCATTTAAAAAAACATCGATACATCCAATGGCATGTCTAAACTCCCCAGAAGTTCAACACAAGCACATGAAAACTCCTGAAGGATTAACAGACTTATTTTGTATAGTTAGCCTCAACCCTCGTAACCCACAAGAAGAATTAACATTATCCAGTATACTCTTCTTCCAAGACATTGTCACATATACATATAAAACAACTCCTAGCCTTCAGAAGCAGATAAATGGATAGAACAAACTTCTGGCTGTGGAAAAAAAAAAAAAAAGGTAAAATACCTGTTTATTATTATTTTTTTTTAAGTAACTAGAAAGAACCACCCATGATTTTTTCCCCTCAATTTTCTTTCTGCTTTTTTTCTTACTACAAAAAATTTGTTAAAGCAGTGTGATGGCCATTAACTTGGCAATCCTCCTGGTCTTTAGTCCAAAAGCTTCTCTGGCAGAGACACATGGAATGATGGCATGGCAGATGGTGGCTTAACTTTAAGCTGGTTTAAGAACACTCTATCCAGACTGAGACACTTTGGTAACAATAGAAAGTTCTTCCGTTTAGACTGTAAGCTACCACATCTTCCCATTGGACCAGAATCCTTCAATTTCTCTATGGTGGAGGAGGTTTCCTAATTTTGATTAATTAATTAGAATTGAAATGAAATGAAATAAATCTAATCTTTGCCCTAGCTCTCTAGTGCTCCAGTAGATTGGTGGGAATTTAGTGATGTGGGTCTGTTTTTCTAATCAGAAATAACAGAAAGTTATTTTTCCAGCTGAGGCAATTTGTATATCCCTCCATACAAGTACTTAGAAATTACTTAGCAAACCTTGGCAGATTGCATCATTGCATTGCTAATCAGAGTTGCTTGCCTCTTATCTGTATTCAAACTTATTACCATTAAGATAAAGACAATCTAGCACTTGCCAAGGGACAGGGAACAGTGGCTCCTAAAAACAATGTTTTCCGTAAACAAAGTATCACTCATTTGTGTTCCCAAGTATTGACCAGATATGTCCTCACACCATTCTCAGGTATTGTCTGCCTTTCTGAAAAATGTCTAAAGTATTTCTTCTCTCGTTTTTTCTTCGGCATCCCAACATTCGTAGAAGGCGTCAGAGCTAATTTTAAAGATATAGATAAGTTATGGGTAAGATTTTACCGCTTTCTGGATTTAAGTAGTAGGAATTCGTCATTTCATCAGAATTCATCCAGAGTTGATTAAATGTATTCTACATCTGTTCAATTAGCTGTTTTTATGGGGAAGAGGCACCCAAAAGCTATTTGTTTCATCCTTTCAGTCTAAGTTGATAAAGGCACACTGACTTACAATGTCCTAAACGGCTGCCATTTTCTGGTCTTCTATTACAGCAATTCTACCCTTCTTGCGTTGTCCCTGAATATTAGATAAAATAATTCACTGAGCAATATTCAATGAATAATGTACCATTGAAAGGCTAAATAATTTAGCACTTTTTATTTGACCCACTAGACAGCTTTTTGAATAACCAAAAATATTACTGTTTAAATAATGTATTTCTAGAGTAGGAGCATTATTCATTGATTGCTCAGCAAATGGTAGTTCACCTTCCTTATTCCACCATCGCCACCCCATTTGCTCATCCCTCCCACATTTCATATTACGATTTTTATGAAGTAAACATTGTCTTCTTGGCAGAGTACTTGAAGCAAAACACTTTATTTCATTTCTGCTCTTTGCCTATTGATCTGAATAGTGTGCTGTGTGTTCTGAGTGAGGCAAAATTTGAGAACATTTTGTGGGCAGTTTTCTTTTCAAATTCTTAGACGATGATGATGATGATGATGATGATGATGATGATTTTGGCTGGACAGGTATCTTTATACAATTCTGGCTTGACAGAATGGTACAAAATAAAATAATAATAATAATTGAATTACCTCTCTCAGGATTCTCTTCCTTCCTTCTCTCCCTCCTTCCTGCTACTGCTGCTTAAGATGAAAAGTGAGCTTCTTCCAACAGCTCTGATAACCTCCATGCAGATGGCATAATATGTACAATTCTTATTAGAGCATAGAGATATTCTCCTTTTTGATTCTGTCTCCTTCCTCCCAGGGGTTCAGGACAACACACATGTGGAAGTATTCCAAGTACATCACAGAATATTTCCTCAGAAATCCCACTGGTGCTCGGTAAAGTGGCTCATTATTATTCTTACAATAATGAATATCCTTGCAAAGAGAAACTGAGGCTTGGAGGGCTGACTTGTCAAAGAACAAACTATGAAGAACAATAACACTTCACTTTCTCCTCCACTTCCTCCCATGCGATTAAGGAACAGTAGTTTTGGAAGAAGCAAACACTCATGGCTTGAGGAAATGTGGAGGGATTCTTTTAATCTTTTGGTCTTTCCGCTTACTATTTCCCCTCCTCCACTCTGTGCAATAAATGGATTACTGGAGAAGAGAACCACAATATGAAAAAAGATGTTGAGATTTAGAAAGAGTGCAGAGAAGAGCAACAAAGTTGATTAGGGGACTGGAGGATAGAAGAATGGTTGCAGGAATTGGGTATGTCTAATTTAATGAAAAGAAGGAGTAGGGGTGATATTATAGCAGCGTTCCAATATCTAAGGGGCTGCCACAAAGAAGAAGGGGGCACCTATTCTCCAAAGTATCTGAAAGTAGGACAAGAAGCAATGGATGGAAGGTAATCAAGGGGCAAACCAACCTAGAACTAAGGAGAAATTTCCCTTCAGTCAGAACAATTAATCAGTTGAACAACTTGCCTCTAGAAGTTGGGGGTGTTTCAACACTTTTAAGAAGATATTGGAGAGCCATTTGTTTGAAATGGTATAGGTTTCCTACTTGAGCAGGAGGTTGGACTAGAAGACCTCCAAGGTCCCTTCAAACTTTGTTATTCTGTCATTCTGAGTCTGATGGTCTTGTATTATTACGTTTTCTTGACTATGAAAAGAATCTTGTTTTTACTACAGTCTTTGACCAACATAATTTTTTAGGAATTTAGGCCATGTCCACAAACCTCATTTTTCCCGAGTCTTAATTCACTAACAATTTTGAGTAAAACCCTTCCTGTGACTATAGAAAGAATTACTGGCATAATGAGCTATCCCACACCTCCATTTATTCCACTTGAGAAGCATATATAAAAGGCTGGAAGCTAATGAGTCTTTTCTTCTCTGTGTTACTCATTAGTTTGTTGCTCACAAAGCTTCTAGCACTCCAAAAAAAGGTCCAACAGCTCTTTTGTCTACATTAATAGGAATATACAGTAAGTTACAAAATGTTTTACTTTCTACTCTCATGTCCCTTGTTGTTATGATGGTTTGTGTGTAACTGGCAGAACACCAGTGTCCTTGGGCCTTGATTGGCTGGTGAGTTCTCTAAAGAGTTTGACAATTGCAGTCTGAGAGGGGGAATTTTTTTTCCCCTTGTTTGGTTATTACGTCCAACAATTTGTCTTTGTATGAGTAGTTAAAGTTTTAGAAAGACAATTAAACATATTGTTTCTTATCAATTAAGGGTTAAGTAAATCAAGACTCACATGTGTGTCTAATAGCTTCTATGTCAGTAACAAAACCAACTTGCTCTAGTTGAGAATTATAGTGGGGGGAAAAATTCCTCTTCTGATGTCAAGAGAGTCCTCCTAAATCCAGGAAAATCTTTCTTGAGATTGACTGATTCAGCGCGGTACATCTTAACTCTGTTCTTTCTTTGCTAATGGGTCTCAATAGCCCATTCTCTTTATAAAGTTTCTTTTCTACTTTATCCTATACCCCAGCTCAGTCATGTTGGGTCAGCCCATTGGTGAGATAATATTACTGGGAATGCTCACAATGCTGTAATATGCATACTTATGCTCACATAACAAAATTGTACAATAAGTATCTTTACTACTTTTTGCGCATAAATAAATATTTCAAAACAACAATTATAAAATCTACATCCCTGAAAGAATTTTAACAATAGTTTTCCTTCTGACTTCAGAATGAGCTTCAGTGAATTCCCTACTAAAGATAGTACTCTCATTGAAAAGCCAGTGAGACATTTTGCTAATTCTTGACATCTGAAATATGTATGAGCATCCCTAGGTAAGAAAAACACCATTGTCTCCACAGTGTGATGCAGAGAAGCACTGCTACAGTTCTTAATATTGTTCACACAGTTTTTCTACACAGTAGTAGGGGCTAAAGTCTCAGGATTACAAGCAGAAAAGCTGCTATGTTAAGAGTAAAAACAAACAAACAAAAGCATAAAAGTTAAGCAGACTCAAACACAGATAGTCCTCAATTTACAACTGCAATTGGGGCCCAAAATTTCTGCTGCTAAGTGAGACAGTTCTTAAGTGAGTTTTGTCCCAATTTGTGATCTTTCCTGTCATACTTATTAAGTGAATCACTGCAGTTGTTAAGTTAGTAATGCGGCTGCTAAGTGAATCTGGCTTCCCCATTGACTGCTTGTCAGAAGGTTAAAAAAAGTGAACATATGACCCCGGGACACTGCAACTGTCATAAATATGAGTCAGTTGCAAAGCATCTGAATTTAGATTACATGACCATGGGGATGCTACAACAGTTTTAAGTGTGGAAAATGGTCATAAGTCACTTTTTTCGGTGCTGTTGTAATTTTGAATGGTCACTAAGCAAATTGTTTTTCTACCTGTAAAAAGCCCATCCCTCTTCCTCCCATCCTCCAGCCTTTCATAGATTGACACTTTTTACACCTTTCTTGACTTACTGAATGCAATCTAGTTAAACCTCTGTTATTGTAGTTTTGAGTAGTGCTCAAGTGTTCTGGAGAGATCTGACCTTTTTGCTGTTCCCTTTCAGCTTCCTTCTTACCAATCACCTCATTCCTTAGAATTCCCTTCCCCCCTCTGCCCCTCCAAAAAGCATTTGGACTCTATTAATTGAATATTTCTCATATTCTTACACTTAGCCCTCAACCCATTTAGAATTACGTTCAGCTTTAGCACCGGTAAAACTCCTTATTAGCAAATGATCTATTGCTAGTTCTTAAACATTCTGACCAAACTCTAATTTTTGTTACCTTTTTATCAACTTCCTAAATGGATAAGAGAAGAGAAAAAATAACCACTCCTTTTCTTTTGTTCTTTTATTCTTGTGGATGATCCACACAGAATTCAGAAAAGCGGTGAGCAACCAAATGGGCAATATCACTGCAAATAGGATAATTCAGGAAAGGATTCAAGTGAAGGAATCCTGACTAGACATCCCCACAAAAACTGGAGCAATACTGATGATCAGATTAAGGGAGTAAACTTCCAGTCTCAAATTTAATATATTTTCATAATAGAACTGTTCATATGACCTATTATGTTTGCAGAGGAGAAATGCAAGAGGTTAAGACAATATAGTGTGAGTGCAATGGCTCATGTGGTTAGGACAATCAGCAGACTCACGTTGGAGATCCAGTTGCTACCACATGATGGGTTGAGTTCCCATCATGTACTCTAGCTCCCACTGACCCAGCAGTTTGTGGGTGACCACGATGGGTACCACTTCAGTTGACATGAAAGGAGACATCCCAATCAGATATCCCCTGGGTAACAGTGATGTCATCGGCTAATCCTGTCAACCCAGAAGCACTTCCAACATGAAAGTGGGTGACAGCAATATAGCTATCATGATAGCATGGATATAAAGGAAATCTGTCCCCAGAACCCTTGATTCATCTAAGCCAATAATGGCAACATATAGTTTACCAGAGTCAATTCTTTGTTAGGAAAAAAAACGGTATACAAAGGTTTATATTTGTCATAGAATCATAGAATACAGAGGTTGCAGACTTCTACGGAAGCAATGGTGAACTGAAGACAACTATGACAGAATCAGGAGTAAATAGACCAGGTTTTTCAGAAAAGGAGAGGGTTTGGGACTACCCACACACCTCCAGACAGTAATCTCCCGTGAGGAGACCATAATCCAGTGGTCTCTCTGAGAAGACAGTGGTTACTGGCAGATTTAGAGCTCCGAGAGCTGAGGGATTTTCATTCTTAACCAAGCTGTGGTTGGCAACTTTAAAAGGACACTGGGTTTGCATACTTCCTGTCTTAATCATTTCTGGAAATTGCTTGTTAATAGTTTTTATACATATATTAGGAACCTTCAGAATGACAAGTTCATTATATAGTGGATGAGTCACTATTTCTTTGTTGAAAGACCTTTTATGCAATTTTCAAGGACTTAAAAACTCTACTTTTGGATGAAATAGCAAAAAGGTGATTAAAACATTGATTTTGGAAAGTTATAAATGGACTAAGGGGCCAGATAGATGTGAAATAAGATCTTGAAATTAATTACAAGAATGCTTCCTGTGGGTTCTTTAGAATTCTATAAAACATTATGAAAATGTTGGAATTAAGCATTAGGGTAAATGCTATTGATTATGATAATTATGATATTGAAAATATGATAAGATGGGATTTTGAAAGTTGGTCACAAGCCTAGGGAAAAATATAAAGTTGATTTATTTGATTAAGGTCAAAATATATACTGTATGTTATCTCTGGTAATTCTTAATGAACTTTTACTGACTAAAGCTGAACTATGAGACTTTAAGAATTTCTTTATAGATAAAAAATGAGATATGGAAAGAAGAGGTATTTTCTTGTAGTGTCAGAAAAGATAAGTTACTAAACGTGTTTATATTTGGGATAAAGAGGACAGTCGTTTCTTTATATATCTCTTTTCTTCTTCACTATATTTTTTTTACATTTCTTTTCTTTGCACTTTTTTTTACTCTTTTATATTTTTTCTGGTTTGTATTTACTTTTTATCTTTATAGCTGTAAACATTAAGTATTATAAAAATATTATTTTAAAAAAACATAGGATTTTAAAGGGATCTTGGAGATCAGTTGCGCCAAAGCCCTGGCTGGTGCAGTGATCATATTTAATTAATTACTTGGGAAATAGATGGATGGATGGATGGATGGATGGATGGATGGATGGATGGATGAGTGGGTGGATGGACGGACGGACAGACAGACAGCCATGAATAAGGGATTTTATGTATGTATAGGCGTATGTAAAAAGCATACATTATCAGGAATTTCACCATACCCATAAGAGTGGTGCGGTGGCTTAGAAGTGGAGCTCTCACCTCACAATCAGGAGGCTGTGAGTTCAATCCTAGGTAGAGGCAGATATTTCTCTCTCTGGGCACAATGAAAATATATCTGCTGAACAAAGCTCCACATTGGCGACAGGAAGGGCATCTGGCCATTAAAATGCTCTGCTAGCTTCATTCAGTTGCCAAGACTCCACTCTGCAACGGATTATGGGGTTATTAAATGATGATGATGATCAGGAATTTCATATGTTAAAAAATGTGTACATTGTGCACATCCAAAAGCAGTTCTGTACAACTATTTCACCTATGTAGTTTCACTACGTAGACTAAAACCATCTCTATCTATCTACCTATTGGACCTGATGGACTATGTGCATACTTCTTAAAAAAGCTTTCCACTGCTATAGCAGAACCCCTAAGCATAAACTCTGAAAAATCTTTCAGGACCAGCTCCCTATGATCACTAGCTACGGTCATCCCTATCTTCAAAAAGGGAGACCCCAACCTAGTCGAAAATTACAGACCAATCTCTTTATGCTGTGTCACCTGCAAAGTCATGGAATCAATCATCAACCAATCCATTACCCTCCACCTAGAAACAAACAACCTACTCTCTAATAAACAATTTGGTTTCCGAAAAAAATTATCCTGTAATCTACAACTTCTACACTGCAAAAACATATGGACTACAAATCTTGATCAGGGCAAAGCAATAGATGCAATTTACATAGACTTCTGTAAAGCCTTTGATTCAGTGGTACATGACAAACTACTTCTAAAACTAAAATCCTACGGCATCTCTGGACCCCTCCATAATTGGATAACTGCGTTCCTGTCAAACAGACAACAAGTGGTCAAAATAGGGAGCACCCTATCAAATCCTGCACCTGTAAATAGCGGTGTCCCCCAAGGCAGTGTTCTTGGACCAACACTCTTCATACTATAAATGTCCTTTGTGATCATATTATAAAGTAACTGTGTTCTCTTCACCGATGATGTAAAACTATTTAACACCACCAACAATGCTGCTACCCTTCAAAAAGACCTTGACTTTGTGTCAGAATGATCAAAAAATTGGCAGCTCCAAATCTCAACCAACAAATGCTCTGTTTTACATATTGGCAAAAGGAATCAGAACACAAATTACAAGCTGAGTGGACACGACCTTGTAGATGACTCTCACTCTGTCAAGGACCTTGGAGTACTCATATAAAATGATCTAAGTGCCAAAGCCCACTGTAACAATATCGCCAAAAAGGCATTAAGGGTTGTAAACTTAATCTTGTGTAGCTTCTTCTCCAGTAATATTACACTACTAACCAGAGCATACAAAACATTTGCTAGACCAATTCTCGAATACAGCTCATCTGTCTGGAACCCTCACTGCATATCGGACATTAATACAATTGAACGTGTCCGGAAATATTTCACAAGAAGAGTTCTCCACTCTTTTTGGGCTTAGAAAATTTAGAACTACGCCACCTTCGGTATGACTTAAGCATAACTCATAAAATCATCTGCTACAATGTCCTACCTGTCAATGACTACTTCAGCTTCAACCACAACAATACATGAGCACACGATAGATACAAACTTAAAATGAACCGCTCCAAACTCGATTGCAGAAAATATGACTTCAGCAACAGAGCGGTCAATGCCTGGAATGCACTATCTGACTTTGTGGTTTCATCCCAAAACCTCCCAAATTTTAATCTTAGACTGGCTACTGTTGACCTCACCTCATTCCTAAGAGGTCTGTAAGAGGTGTGCATAAGAGTACCAGCGTGCCTACTGTCCCTGTCCTAATGTTCCCTTTAATTGTATTCATTTTATGTATTCAATTCATGCTTATACTTATATATATTATCGAATACGTACTCGACAAATAAAAATAAATAAATAAACAATTGAAGAGTTTAAATAGAGTTTAAATGCACTTCTGTTAGTGCATGTGGCACTGGCAGTGATCTGAAATTCCTATGAGGAAGTATGCAGATGGAGCTCTAAGAATGCAATCCTATCCATGCCCACTCAGTCCCATTGCACTGATTTTCATAGGCTTAAATTAACTTTAATTTACACTGAGAGAAGAGCATTCTGCCTGAGCTGGTCAGCTCCACAACGCACTGGAAGTGAGAATAAAAAGATATTGCTGCAAGATGCTGCTGTAATTTAATCCTAATAGTGCTCTTTCTAGCAGCAGTGTTAACATTTAAGCTTAATACATTCTCCAAACAGTTTCACAACAGGAAAGTTTAATGATGAATTTCTATAAGGCAAAATTTATTACTGTGGGATTAAAGTTAGCGCACATGTTTTTTCCCCTCATTCTTTCTATATGGACAATACTAAAAATAATTTCATTTAATTCTTATTCTTACACTACTAAATTCTGAATAGCGCTCACAATCTGACAGCAACCCTTTGTTACTGAGATTGTTCCTGGAACAAGATTACTCATAAGGTCTATGATTGAGAAGGCATTTGAATTTAGGCCCCAAATTTGCTTTTCCCAAACATTACATTGGTTTGCTCTACTAACCACATTTCAAACTATTAAGATAAAAGAACCTGTGGGAATGGGACTGATGTGAAGTGGACACAGCCATAACGTACTGAATCCTTTTTCTAAAATCACATGAAATTGGGACAGAGAGGTAAGAACTAGGGCTGGACACAAAATTATCCATCACATTTCCAAGCAGATCAGTTGAAGAGACAATTTCCCTGAACTTCTCCAAACACAGGACAGGTTTTCCAGTAATTCCTCCAGAGCAGGATTTTGATGAAACAGGAATAATAGCACTGCTGGTGAAAACATCCAGTAGAAGAACCTTCCTTATTGCAAAAGCACAGGAGGCCAGCTAGATTGTAGGAGATGGTTGCGTGAAGGACAGGCCATTCACACATAGCCCTTGGCCAGGGGTGGGTTCTACTTACCTTTACTACTGGTTTGCAATGGGAGTGCACGCGTGCGCCAGGGGTGGGTTCTACATTTTTTTACTACCGGTTCTGTGGGCGTGGTGTATTTTGTGGGCGTGGCTTGATGGTCATGTGACAATTCTTTAGGATTTAGCAGAGGTACTGGTCTACCAGGCTTTTAACTGCTTGCAGAGCTGTACCGGTCTACTCATTTGTTCTTGGAGGCACTGTTCTACCCATTTATTTTTGCAGGCACCGGTCTACTCATTTGTTTTTGGAGGCACCGGTCTACCACCACACTGCCTTTTAACACTGATCAGCTGTAGGGCGGCCCTTTGAAGCCCCGCGGCAACAGTTTAAATAGTTTTTTTCCTTCTAGCCGATCAGCTGGGACTCAGGAGGCAGCAATAGATTGGGGGTGGAGCCAAATAAAAGGTAAGAATAATGCGGGGGGGGTGGGCCAAACTGGGAGGAACCCACCACTGGCGTGCGCGCTTCTACACGTGTGCAGAAGCTTCTGCACATGCACAGAAGCTTCTGCACATGCGCAGATCATCAATTATGATATCCGGGCAGGTGGGCAGAGCCTCCAACCACTTTTACTACCAGTTCTAAAGAACCAGACAGAACCTGGAGCAACCCACCACTGCCCTTGGCCTTTCCTTAACTATAGAGCAGGGGTGTTAAACTCAATTTCATTGAGGGCCGTATCAGGGCTGTGGTTGACCTTGGGGGGTGGGGTGGGTGTGGTTGACGGGTGGGTGTGGCCAACTGGGTGGGCATGACCATCTTGACGCCATTCCCCAAACTGCTGGCATGTTTCCTCTTCACACTGGTTAGATCGGCCCTAAGTTACACTGGCCTGATCTTTCCTCTTCGCATTGGGTACACCAGGATGGCCCCAACCACATCGTGGGCCGTATCCAGCCCGCGGGCCTTGAGTTTGACACCCCTGCTATAGAGGGACAGAAACTCAACCTGTAAGAATTTCACCAAAATTCTCTTCTTTGAAAGAAATTCGAAAGGATTGCCTGACATCCAAAACTATGCAAATCAGTAGGGGGAAGAATTTCTATGCCTAGTACTAGTCAAAATCAGATCTTCAACATAGTTATGTTGTCTTCTCCTAAGCTTTGGTTATATGCCTGGGAGGCATATTTTGAGTCACCCAGGAGATCAATTTCACTGTGTTTAATGAACCACACAATCAAATTGGATTGGAGCCCTCTGTAATTGGCACCATACAGTAGATAACCAGCCATCTAAAAAGAAAGCTGCTCCATAATCTCCATGCTTTTTGTTTTTAAATAACGTTGCAACATCAAATGTTGTGGGGTTTTTTTTTTTAGGAATTGTTGCTATAATATTGTTTTGCATGTTCTGTTTCAATCTGTCTCAATAACAGCTAAATCCTCTCTACCTAAAGTGAAGCTGTCAGTATTATATAAGGGATGCACAGACATACATAAATTCAAAACACACAGTAAGCCCCTTTGAATGGTTGCCGCTTCTATAAATCCAGTTGTGATCTATCTCTTGTTTTGATTTCCAAAGTACAGCCTCTAAAATAAGCCTCAGCTCTAAAGTTTTACCAACAACTGCAACACGAGCAGCTGTAGAAATATACTACATAGCAGACAACAACTGTTACCTGCCCCAATTTATGTAGTGTGAATGGCGTGTGCTTGTGACAGGGGCAGCCATTTAAGCATGATTGTCAAATGTTGCAGCAATTCTGTAGTATTATATTGTGTCAAATCGCACCACAAGATTGAAAGGAGGCATTTTAGGTAGCCTGGTTTTTTTTTTTTTATTTAACCCAATAGCTAGTCTTAGGAATTGATCGATCCAACGATAAGACGTCTTCAGACTTTATCCCACTCATTTAAAACAAGTCCCCTACCAATCTTAAACCAGCAGAGGGAGCTCTAAAGGTAATCTCTCCTTTAGAGAGAAAAAAATATATAATCTGCTTTTTACGAACAGATAAGAACAGCTTTACCACTTGTATTTAGGACCAATAACCATACAGATCCACAGGCATATTATGAAGTACGCAAGAATCATTTTAAACAATAGCTACTGAATTCAATGCCGATGAATCAATCCATGCGGGTTCTGAAAGGTGTGCTTAGAAACGGTGCTTCGTCTCGCTTTTTCTCTCACACAAAAATACATACCATGTGTCTAGAAACAGCTCCTTCAAGAGGCAATACAGCTCCAGAAGCAAAGTACAGGTAATCCTCGACTTATAACTGTTCATTTAGTGACTATTCAAAGTTACAGTGGCACTGAAAAAAAGGGACTTACGACCGTTTTTCACACTCATGACCATTGCAGTGTTCCCACGGCCGTGTGATCAAAAATTCAGACTGACTTGGCAACTGACTTATATTTATGACCGCTTGCGTTGTCCCGGGGTCATGTGACCACCTTTTGTGACCTTCTGACAAGCAAAGTCAATGGGGAAAGTGTGTTACTAATTTAATGACAGCAGAAATTCACTTAACAGCTGTGGCAAGAAAGGTCACAAAATGAGGCAAAACTCGCTTAACAGATATCTCACTTAGCCATCAAAATTTTGCGCTCAATCAGATGTATCCATTCCACAACTCTACATGCTAAAACTAAAATTCTGTTGCCTGCTCTCAAAAGTCTACACACACATGACACACATATAGATACGTTATATGCATTCATATGTATATATCTACACCCTAACATATATATATACAAATAAATATTAATTACAAATAAAATATTGAATACCTAGCGGAAAGAGGAACCTTGAGAGTTCACAGCAGTGGTGGATTTCAAAATTTTTTACTATCGGTTCTGTGGGTGTGGCTTGGTGGGCATGGCAGGGGAAGGATACTGTAAAATCTCCATTCTGTCCCCACTCCAGGGGAAGGTTAGTGCAAAATCCCCATTTCCTCCGATCAGCTGGGACTCGGGAGGCAGAGAATAGATGGGGGTGGAGCAGCGGTGGGTTCTAAAAAATTTTTACTACCAGTTCTGTGGGCATGGTTTGATGGTCATGTGACAATTCCTTAGGATTTAGCAGAGGTACTGGTCTACCAGGCTTTTAACTGCTTACAGAGCCATACCCATTTGTTTTTGGAGCCTTCCAGTCTACCTATTTGTTTTTGGAGCACACTGGTCTACCACCACACTGCCTTTTACCACTGATCAGCTGTAGGGTGGCCCTTTGAAGTTCCACAGCAAGAGTTTAAACAGTTTTTTTCCTTCCAGCCGATCAGCTGGGACTCAGGAGGCAGCGAATAGATTGGGGGCGAGGCCAGGCAGAGGTGGTATTTACCGGTTGTCCAAACTACTCAAAATTTCCACTACCAGTTTGCAAGAACCGGGGAGAACTGGTAGCAACCCACTAATGGGGTGGAGCCAGTCAGAATTTTTACTACTAGTTCTATGAACTACTCAAAATTTTCACTACTGGTTCTCCAGAACGGGTCAGAACCTGCTGAAACCCACCTCTGGTTCACAGGGTTGATATTTAAGACACTGTTTTGGTTAATGTCTTTTTTGTTGTGTGTTATTTTCCTTTTGTTTTTTTCCCCCAAATATTTTGACGTTTTGTATTTTAATCTTTGAAGAAACTAAAATATTCATGGTGGGGGGGGGCGGAGGTGGAAAAAGGATTACCTATTTTAACCAACCCTGGGGTTTGCTTTTTGAGATCAGACAAAATCACTACTTCGCGCAACGAATGATACTAATTCCAACCTCTTAATTGGGAATGGCAAGGAGGGAACTAAACACACACCACAATGAAACGGGAGAATTTGCTCCTCTCACTGGCCAGCAGATATTACATGTTGAGTCACTGCATTGATCTTGCAATTGCATCCATAGGGAAAGGAGGGGAAAAACTGCCTGCCAACTGCAATGCATGTATCTTGCTTTTTTGTCCTGCCTTCTAAAATAAGTCTGTGCCACATTTTGCATGGCAGTCCTTAATTTATTTAAAGACTGTAATTATGCATCAGTCTTCACATTGTTCTGAATGTTGCAGTGTAATTTGCAACTCAAAAATGACACATAAATATGTATTTATGAGAAAGAAAACACAAAAATACATATTAGGGGAAATTGCACAGAGAAATGCACACAAAAAGAGATGGATCTTGGGAGAGAGGCATGTACATTTCCCTGCAGAAGTCTTTTAAAAACAATTATGTAGCCAATGTGGAAATGGAAAGAAGTTAAAAATAAACAACTGAGTGAAATCAGCCTTAACCTCTCTGCCTATTTTTAACACGCGCATTTGCGTGCCTGGCATCCTCTTCAGAAATACAGGATTAGAAATGCAGATTTCTTGATCTAATGTGCAGTTTCTTTCTTAAACTTTACACTTCTTTTAAATGGGAGCTGAAATCTACAATCACTTAAAGCAAGGGAAGAGAAATGCCACAATTGGCAAACTCTCCAACCTTGGGAAACATTTTTTTTTTCCTCTTCAAGTCAGACAATATTATATTTAAACCACAACTGGAGATTAACTTTCATGAATGTAATGGAAAGCAATGCTTTGAATGCAACTGCTTTGTTTTAGAAAAGGCAAAAGATAACGTAGGGGGTGGGGGCAAAAAAGAAATGCTACATGTTTTTAATCCAAGGTCTTTTCCACTTATCCAAAGCTGCATAGCCAGAATTTTGGAAGGAATATGACAAACGAGCTGTCAGTGAATCCAGCAATGTAACTAAGGCTGAGTATTTATATGTATAAGTACAAGAAGTTTCTTCTGGGAGAAAGGGGAAACTCAGAACTATGATCTCTTAGCAACGCTTAGCAGATCTGTCCTAAAATAAAATACAAATCAGAGCTTCCATCAGGCATGTTCCTTTCCTAAAGATGAGAAAAGCCAACTTTTTTTCTCCTCTTTTTTTTAAAAAAAACTGAAGGAATTGTAGAACAATTGGGGTTTTTTTGGTTGTTGTTATTGTCTTAATGAATGAAACAGCTGGGTCTATTTTCAAATTTTCATCAAAAAGAAAGGGAAACTATTGTGAACCACATATCAATCAATCACATTGATTGATATGTAGGTAGTCCTCAAGTTATAACAGTTAATTTAGCAATTATATGAAGTTACGGTGGCACTGAAAAAAGTGATTTATGTCCATTTTTCATACTTACAACCGTTGCAGCATCCCCACCGTCACGTGATCCAAATTTCAGACGCTTGGCCACTGACTCATATTTATGATGGTTGCAGTGTCCTGAAGTCACGTGATCTCCTTTTGTAACCTTCTGACAAGCGAAGTCAATAGGGAAGCCAGAGTCACTTAACAACCATGTTACTAACTTAACAACTGCAGTGATTCACTTAACAACTGTTGGAAATGAATTCAACCAACAAGCATGGGTCGATGAAAACAAAGGGACTTTATTAAAAGAAAATAATAAAAACAATTTTGCAAAATAGGATGGTATCCCAGCAGACCTCAACAAGGAGTTTGAGCCAGGAAGCCACACCTGAAATTTCAAAAGCATTACATTTTATAGTTCCCTATCCCGACGCCCCCCCCATGCCCCTCCTACATCGCATCCAGTGACTGATCACGTCTAAGCGCCTTTTAGAGAGAACATCATCTCTTTCTCTAATTCATCAACACTTCCTTATACCCACACAATATTTTGCAAGCATAGCTCTTTCTTATCTCTATTGCCTTGGCATTAAAGAGTGGGCCTCTTTCTAATGGTCCTAAAACAAAAGAAGATTTATTCTAACACAACATTGTTACATATTGATATGCTTTCAACATGTCTTTTCTCCAACTATCTTAAAGCAGAATAATATCTAACAAATTTACCAGAGTAGCAGAGCTGGAAGGGATCCTGCAGGTCATCCAGTCCAACTCCCTGCCTAAGCAAAATTGAATCTTCACTTATATGCATTTCTAACCTATATACCTACATACTATTTTATTTTTGAATTTTCTCATATCCTACACAACTGAGGCAAGGTCCTAAAATGGGGAAAACTCACTTAACAACAGAAATTATGGGCTCAATTGTAGTCATAAGCCGAGGACTACCTATTAGAGCGCTCCATGGCTTAGGACCTGGTTATCTACGGGACCGCCTGCTACCACCAATAGCCTCCCACTGGCCAGTACGCTCCCATAGAGAGGGGCTCCTCAGGGTGCCGTCGGCCAAACAATGTCAACTGGCGGCCCCTAGGGGGATAGCCTTCTCTGTGGGGGCACCTACGATCTGGAACGAGCTCCCCCCGGAGATACGGAGGATCCCGGATCTGCGCACCTTCCATCACGCGCTCAAGACTTTCTTATTTTATCAAGCTGGCCTGGCCTAAATCTTCTCCCCTTTTAAATGTAAATTTTAATTTGTTTTTAAATTATTGCGTATTTTAAATTGTGTCTCAGCCAAATTATATAATTCGTTTTTATTCTATTTTAAATGTTTGTATTTATGTGTTTTATTCTGTGGCTATTCACCGCCCTGAGTCCTTCGGGAGTAGGGCGGTATAGAAATCCAATAAAATAAATAAATAAAATAAATAAATATACAGTATTTTGAACGCCACAGGTCTCATTCTAGTCATTTCTCCCAGATGGTCACCAAGTGGTTGGAACTGAAAACAAAGGGTAACTTTAATCATCTTCTATGAAAAAAGATACATTTGTGTGTGCGTGCGTGTGTCCAATCCTCTGCTCAATGCAGGATTCACTAGAACATAGCTGGCTGGAGAATTCTGGAAGTTGAAGTCCACAAGTCTTAAAGCAGCCAAATTTGAAGACCTCTGCACTAGAATATTTCTGACAGGTGACCATCCAGTATGAGTTTGCAGACTTGAAGAAGAAAAACTGGTGCTGAGATTAAAATTAGACTCTGGATCTAATTGTAATCAAAATGTAGTTTTGATACTGGGGTAAACTACTTGAGATGTGTAAAAATTGTCTGATTTCATTCGTGGATTCAGTTTGTAACTTTAGCAGTTCAAATTGGATTTCTTCATATATTATCCAGTTTAATTCAAGGTCCAGCTCAGTTTTGCTTGGTCTAGGTCGAATGGGGGAAGTATAATTAACTGTAACTTTTTTGTTTTTCAACAGAATGGGATATAAATTTACAGACATGCTATAGATTTGTGGGAATATAAAAAGCACCAACCATCAAATGAATAGGTTCGGTCAATTTTGCGGTATGTTAACCCTTTAAAATATTATTCAGTCAAACCTTTATTACGCTCATAGAACAGCATAGTTAAAATCTTATTATCTTTTTCTTTTTTTAAAAGAAAAGCCTGTTACCGTATTTTCCGGTGTATAAGACGACTGGGCGTATAAGACGACCCCCAACTTTTCCTGTTAAAATATAGGGTTTGGGCTATACTTGCCATATAAGACTATCCTCTTCCAACGCACACCAAATAAAAATTAAAAAACATCAACTGGCTCACCTACAATGTAAAAGCAGCTGTGCTAGACCCAAAATGGCCCCTGTAACAAGCAGGAACCTCACACAGCCACAAAAAGCCCCCCCAAAAAACTTTCACACTCTAAACACGCACAACACAACACAACTGGCTCACCCACAATGTAAAAGCAGCTGTGCTAGACCCAAAATGGCCCCTGCAACAAGCAGGAACCTCACACAGCCACAAAAAGTCCAAAAAACCAACTTTCACACTTTACACACACAAAATTCCACATACAGCTTTGTGAGATTTTGTGTGTTTGTGTAGTTGGAGTGAAACACTACAGAAACACACTAAATCTCAGAAAGCTGCACAAATATTGTTTTATTTTATTTTATTTTTATTTTTATATGAAAGCTAAATTTAAAACTTCCTAAACTTTAAATGGCTAGGTCTAAAAAAGAACAACTAAAAAAAACCCAATTGACTATTTTTTTTAAAGCTCCCAAAGGGGAAAAAAACTTACCCAATAGAACAGGGGTCTCCAACCTTGGCAACTTTAAGACTTGTAGACTTCAACTCCCAGAATTCCTCAGCCAGCTTTGTTTTGCTGGCTGAGGAATTCTGGGAGTTGAAGTCCACAACTAACTCCTTGCTTGATTGCAGGCAGGGAGTTGCTTGCTTGCCTGAATAGATTCAGGCAAGCAAAGCAAGGCAAGCGTTGCGACTAGCAGCTGAGGTAAGCAAGCTGGAGGGGGAAAACTTTTTTCCTTTTACGTGGTTTCTGGCGATCCCAGCTGAGTTGCAGGGAACTCAGCTGGGATCGTCAGAGCTGGGATCCTCAGAGTAAAAGGGAAAAAACTTTTTCCCTTTTACGTGGTTTCTGGCGATCCCAGCTGAGTTGCAGGGAACTCAGCAGAGATCGTCAGAGCTGGGATCCCCAGAGTAAAAGGGAAAAAACTTTTTCCCTTTTACGTGGTTTCTGGCGATCCCAGCTGAGTTGCAGGGAACTCAGCTGGGATCGTCAGAGCTGGGATCGCCAGAGCCATTTAAGGCTCGTCAGAGCCTTTCGGGCTGGTCTGCCTGGTTACAGGAGAACTACACCCGGCGTATAAGAGGACCCCCGACTTTTGAGAAGATTTTCATGTGTTTAAAAGTCGTCTTATACGCCGGAAAATACGGTAACCGTTATCTGGAAGTGAAATTGGTAAATTTTCAGAAATAATTTTCTAATGTTGGGAGCATGATACACTAAATGAGGAGGTTTTTATGCAAAAAGAAAAGGAGGCTCATAAGGAATGAAGGAGCCCCTTTCTGAATACAGTGGTACTGATTGTTGAGGTTTGAAGCAGAAGAGTAAGAGATTAACTCATTAGCCTTTCCTATGAACTAAATCTGTTCAAAAAGCTAATGCAGCTTAGAAAGGTTTAATAATAATGAAGCTTCTTGACAAAATGCTGAGTAACAGTGGGGAAAAGTCAGTTCAGAATTTTCCATGGGCCCAAAATTTCACAGAGTAAATTCAGATCTATCGGCTCAGTCCCAAACCAATGAAAATGTTCCTTATAAACATCAGTATCTGAGTTTTGTAAAAACTGAATCTCTACTCCTTTGTCTTACTTTTTTTCTTTTTTTTTTACAAAGTCTTCATTTCGAATTAATAAGGAATGGGGAATGACATCTTGATCTTTTCCATGCTGATATATAAGTATATCATTGATTGGTACTGTACATGACTGAGCCGTGGGGGCGCAGTGGTTAGAATTCAGTATTGCAGGCTGACTCTGCCGGCTACCAGCAGTTTGATCCTGACCAGCTCAAGATTGACTCAACTTTCCAACCTTCTGTGGTCGGTAAATGAGAACTCAGATTGTTGGGGACAATATGCTGACTCTGTAAACTGCTTAGAGAGGTCTGTGAAGCGGTACATAAGTCTAAGTGCTATTGCTACATAAGGTGATTTCTTCATAATTCCGATGAAAAGGTTTTTAAAGAGAAATTATAAGACTGCAACTGGCTGGTTCTTCCATCCTTTGCTATTTATAACAAAACATTTCATGCCAAACAAAAACTAGAAACTTTGAACACCAAATATTTGTGGCATCACTATATGAATTCCAAAGCTGCTTGTAATATTACCAAGTGAGAGCAGAAGAGTTTACAGACAATTCGATCTGTTACCCTGACACATGCGATCCCCCAAAGCATAAAACAATTAAGAAACTATCTGACCTGAGCATACATTAATCAAAATGCTTGGGATATGATTACAAGGTAGGATGGCCTGATGCAAAAAAAGGTTAGGCTTCTTTCCCTTTTGTTGTTCTGTAGAAAAGGAATTAACAGCAACAGCTGCTGTTCATTGAATTCAGCATAATACTCTCCAAATGTCTTGGATAAACTATCTTTACTTGTGCTTGGAGGTTGTCAGAGCTGCAGTCATGAAATGTTTTCAGGAAGCCACAGAAACATATTTTTTATTTTATTTTTTTATTTTATTTTAAATTTATATACCGCCCTTCTCCTTGAGGACTAATTGGAGATGTCTAACATGCAACTATGAATGGTTGAAACCAAAATGAATCCTTTTTTTGGGACAAGCATCTTGAGTCACTTCTTATGAAGTTTTAATGGGATGAGGAAGTAAGTAACCTATTCAGAAGGATTCTTGAGTATGCCTCTATCAGATATATATTGATGGTCGTGCTCATTTGGTTCTATGAGGAAGTTATTTGGTCAATACAACTTCAGGTTCAAAAAGTTGTTTTTATTATTTACAAATATATACATGCATACGATAATGAACAGGGTGTCCTGTTACATTTTTTTACCCTAACTGTATGACTCAGATGTTGAGAGAAGAGAGAAGTTCACGTGTTGTCTCGCTGAGAGATAGATGAGAGAGAGAGAAAAGAAAGGGAAGATATCCAAGTGGTTTCTAGGTAAGAGTCCAATAAGAGAGTTCATTGGCTGATATAGTCACATGTGATGTCTATAAAGACTTAACCCCTTCTAGTCTCTGGTGCATCATATGCAGGCAATATCTGACAGCCTCTGCCTTGAGTGAAGCCTATTTACCTTGCTGATATGTAGTGCAAAATTGTTGTGCTGAGATGGGCACAACACACACACAAACAACACATGTTGCACCTCCATATCTTCAAATAGCTTACACAGTTCTTTGTGTGTTCACAGTCTAAAACTTGCCCTTGGTCGTAAATACAAGGTATTCATCCAAACACTTATAAATCTCTTGCAGATTTTTATACCAAAAATATAAAGCAGCTGGGCATGAAAACTGAGGCAGTGGTGAAATTCATTTTTTTTTTACTACCGGTTCTGTGGGCGTGGCTTGATGGGCGTGGTGTGGCTTGGTGGGCGTGACTTGGTGGGCATGGTAGGGGAAGGATACTTTAAAATCTCCATTCCCACCCCACTCCAGGGGAAGGATACTTCAAAATCTCCATTCCCACCCCACTCCAGGGGAAGGATACTTCAAAATCTCCATTCCCACCCCACTCCAGGGGAAGGATACTTCAAAATCTCCATTCTCACCCCACTCTGGGGCCAGCCAGAGGTGGTATTTGCTGGTTCTCCGAACTACTCAAAATTTCCGCTACCAGTTCTCCAGAACCTATCAGAACCTGCTGAATTTCACCCCTGGACAGAGGGCAGCAGTGTTTACAGGCATGCCCATCTTTCTTCTCCCAAATTAATATCTGCAAAAGACACCAAGAATGGGAAAATGTTGCAATAAAAATATAGTTCAGCTGGCTGGAAGATACAAGGATAGAAACAAGTCTCTTTTGCATGGACACAACACCTGTACAGGGGAACACCCTTGGTCAGGAACATCATATTACTTTTCCGTTTCTGAAAAGTCACAATGTTATTTACTGCTGAATGCAAAAAAAAAAAAAAAAAGGTTGAAGAAGCAAGGAATCGCACAATCTTGTCCCCTCTGGGTCTATGACAATTCGCCACGGGCCAACTTGCCACGGGACAATTCGCTGTGGGACGCTAATATCAAAGAAATGGTGGGATAGAATCATTTAAAAAAGGATTCAAAAGGAGGGACAAAATAAAATACGAATGACAAAAATTAAAATATTTTTAATTCACTGTAAATAATTTAATTTAATTGTTAAATTGTCCCATGGTGAGTTGTCCTGCGGCAAGTTAACAGATTAACAGAGTTTGAAGGAACCTTATAGGTCATCTAGTCCAACCTCCCCCCCTCCTCCGCTCAAGCAGGAGACCCTACACCATTTCTGACAAATGGCAGACCAATCTTTTCTTGAAAGTCTCAAGTGATGAAGCTCCCCCAACTTCTGAAGGCAAGCTGTTCCATAGGTTGATTGTTCTCACTGTCAGAAAATTTCTCCTTATTTCTAGGTTAAATCTCTCCTTGGTCAGTTTCCATCCATTATTCCTTGTCTGGCCTTCAGGTGCTTTGGAAAATAGCTTGACCCCCCCCCCCCGTGTCAACTCACAGTTGGCCATGATGAGTTGCCTGTGGTGAGTTGTTCCATTCCATCCAGATCTTGTTGGGATTGCTCTTATCAGTGCCTGCCAGCATGAGTCACTGGTGGGGAGTATGAAACTTTCAGATGGAAACCAAAAAGATGCCCATCACTCCTCCAGAATATTCAGTGTAGAATCTGTTTCTCTATCTGTCAGTCGCTTCATATGCTGGACATAAATATTTCTTCAGCAGACTTGTCACAAATATGAAATTCCAGGAAGCAAAAAAAAAAAAAAATAGTGAACAAGGACAATGGCAAATCTATATGAAAATGACATGGATGTGTCCATCTAGTTATTAGAAACCACACCTACCTCCAAAGACAAATTATCTTTTTAACATTATCAAATAGCAATCATATTGTTGACTAACACTGTGGGTTTTGTTTTGGTTTTTGGTTTTTGTTTTGGCAAAGAATTTAGTGCCCCTCAACTTGTCAAGATTTTGTGAGAATAAAATCTGCAAATCGGTATGTAGCTAGGATTCCCAGGTGGGCAGTGGACTAGTTAATTCTGTTTTGATCTCATTCAAAGTCCATTTACCCGTCACCTATTCAGATGATATAGCTGCCCCTTGTCATTTGTCAGGTGCCGATTTAAACATTAAATCGCTGCTGCGCTATTTGGAATTTACAATACATAGCTAAAGGTATGCGTGCAAATCTCACAATCCATTGGGTAATTGACTCCAGGCACCTTCCCTCACATAAGAAATAAATAAGTGGGGTAATATTGAAGAGACTTTAAATTAACAAAAGGTTAAGTAACATTTTACGAGTTCCCTGGATGGTCTTCTGCCTGGCACCATGTTTTCGGTAATACATCATTAGAGCAATAGCACTCTGTTGTATTATTGCAATACTATTATGAGGGAACTGTTGCTTTAAATTGCTTACTAAATAGGTTGCTTTGCCCCCAAGAGCCTCCTAGCAGCCAATAAATTGTCTCTTATTCAGATACACTTACTACGGATCTACCAGGAACAATAAGAGTGAATGGTTCTTCAAATGACACTTCAGTCTTTGGGGCTCTTTCCACAGTTTTAGGTGTCAACTCTTAGTTGATTGAGCCTCACTATTACAGTTCTGTAACTAAATTCCTACAAAACCACTTCTGATAACAACATATGTAAATATAATAGCGCTGGGCAGAGAAATTTCCCCCTTCTATTTCTCATGCAAATCGATGAAAGAAAATTAGTGTTAGCATTTTCTTTCAAAGAAGACAAGAAAGATACAGAATTTCCCAAAGACGGTATAGGGTGTTCTGATCCCTACTTAGTTCTGATGGGGCCAAGAAGTATGTGTCTTTTTTGTTGTGTGTTATCCCACCCGCACGTTACAGTCTTCTCGACTTTTCCTGCATCGCTTAAATCCCCAGGGAAGATAATGTTAAGGGAATTTTTCCCAGGGCCTTTTTCATAGTAATGCTATTGTCACCACTACGTTGAAGTTCTCTGATGGAGAATTTCTCTACTCTGTGCCTTGGAGAATTAAAAAAAAAAATGATGATGAAAGGTCAGCTTTTCATATTTTGGACCCTGTGGTGGAGATTAGTAGGTAAGAAAAGGCTTTGTACATTTTGTGACTGCAGAAGCCTATGCATTTCTCTCTATGCATTTAAGGAGAACGGTATAAATAGAATTTTACCATGAATTCTATAGAAGGCGGACTTGTGAATTCCATTCTGAAGGCACTTTTAAGTGTTGGTCGAGAGGACTGTGAGGATGCTGCCATTGTTATAAGTGTGAAAAAAATGGTCATAAGACACTTTTGTTCAGCTCCATACTAATTTTGAACGGTCACTAAATGAACTGTTGTAAGTCGAGGACTCCCTCTATGTTGTTGGTGCTCTCTCCATCAAGAACAAAACACCCTCCTTCTCACAAAGCTGCGCTTGCTGTAACATCGACTTTAAAGCCTGCACTGCAGAATGAAGTTGCTTTGCCTCTAATGAGAAAGAGAGTGGGGAGACTGACTTATCAGCAGGGGTAAATGGTGACCCTGCCATAATCCATTTTAAATGGAATAGGAATGTATTAGGATAAAGCCATGAATCTATTTGAAACAGATAGAATGGCTTGATTTCTTCGTTGCCTGAAGGAAGAGCTCAAATGGTTCTCGGGGCAACCAAAGGTTAACATTCCCTTTTAGTCCCACTGAGTTACTCTTTTAAGGAGTTAATTGGTGTGCCAAGAAGCAAATGTTCAGATCTGAGTAAAAGGGTCCTTTTCCCCCCCCTTCTGTGTATGAGTTTTTGAACCAGCAAGAAAGTCTTTGTTTTTCCACTTACAGTTGAATCACAGAGAAGATGAGAGGAATATATGCAAAAGTGAACAGGAATAGCAACAGCCATAGCACTTAGATTTACATACCGCTTCACAGCCCTCTCTAAGCAGTTTACAAAGTCAGCATGCTGCCCCTAACAATCTGGGTTCTCGTTTTACTGACCTCGGAAGGAGGGAAGGTTGAGTCAACCTTGAGTCAATCAGGATCAAACTGCCAGCAATCGGCAGAGTTAGCCTGCAATACTGCATTCTAACCACTGTGCCACTGTGGTCCTTCAATCCAATCATGTACAATTACGTACTGTGGTTTTGTTTGCATTATTTTCATATAAGCATACACGTTCAAACGATGTAAAATTAATGGATCACTTCAGCCCCGTTATACTAAGGTTTTAATTATCCCTTTGACCATGTCGCAATCAGTTTCATCCTTACACGGCTATAGGAACATTAAAAATGTAGCTCTTCTAAGAGCCTGTAAGATGATGCCACTTTTATAGAGGTGGGGGCTGCTGTTGGGATACCTTGTGATTTCTTTATGTCATTTGTATGGGCTTCATTTTAATTCTTTCCTGTGAATATTTTAGTTATACGGCTGTGGATGGACATTCTGAGAGCCTGATCTATTTGCAGTAGGGACCAAAATTAGTAAACTAATAATACATTTGTGGACACATCATTTGTACAAAGCCTAAAGGTAAGGTATATGATTTAATTATGGATTTAATCCACAATTTCTTAATTAGGGAGTTAAATCTATTATATTTCAGGAGACCTATCTGGATTGGATTGTACATTTAATGAATTAAAAGGAAAACAACCATTATTGGATTACACTAAAACTAATGGATACATCCAGAATGGTCTTCTAACTACGAAGATTTCATGGGAAGCAACTTTATACTTGTCCCATTGAGTCAAGTATTATTGACACTAACTGCAGAGGTTCACTATGTTTTAAGTAGCAGCCCTATCTGGAAATGTTATGACCTGAGACCTTCCTGCAAAGTTGAAAATGCTGGCAAAGAACTATGACTCTTATCAAGACTTTACAGCCGGTGTATAACCACTATCTTTGATTTGTACAATCTATTTCAAAGTCTTTGCAAAATAGTAGATCTGTGATCATAACTCCTTCTTCTGTTGTAATCAACATTTCTTAAGGAAAGTTCCCATTTTAATTCAGCGGAGAGACAGATAATAAGGTTGTTCAATGATTTGGATCCAGTTCCAAAAATGTGGTTTGGAATGCATGGGGCATGAATGTAGCTCTTTTCTGCAGATTCGTAAAGCGCCCATATTTTTTTCCCCCTGGAAGTTTGCATCAGCTGCAGGGCGTAAGGCTGTTTTTTCAAAGACTGATTGGCATTTACTTCATTGAACGTTGTACTCTGAATTTGTGACTTTGCAGAATGGATGTGATCATTCCAAGAAAATCTCGGTAGCCATCCCCCTAATACTGGAATCATCCCCCTAATGCTGGAAAAGCTGTAAAAAGAAAGAAAAGATCATTTTGGAAATGAAAGAAAGGAATAAACAAGAGCCTATTTTGTACTTTATGAAAAATAAGTACAGAATCCCTCTGCCCTGAATAGATTAGCAAATTTGTGCCTGAATATTTCATTAAAAATCCAGACATAAATCTCTCCAAACAATCAATCTGATCTGCAAAGTACAAAATGAAACAGATCTAATATACTGTACATCCATCTGTATGTTCTTACCATGTTTTCCTGAAAGTAAGACCCTGTTTTATATTTTTTTTGAACCCTGAAATAAGTGCGTGGCCTATTTTCGGGGAGGTCTTATTTTGGGGGGGGCGTGTGGAGCAAGATGAGACTCCTCTTGCCGTCTTACCTGATTTCCAGCTCTGAGTTTAAATAATTTCGGGGAGGGCTTATTTTCAGGGGGGGCTTATTTTAGCGCATGTGCTCAAAAGCCCGATTGGGGGTTTTTGGATGTCTAATTTTCGGGGAAACAGGGTAGTTATGGGTCACAGTCATTCAAAAATGCTTTTAAAAGCAGGAAATATTTTTTGGTCTGGACTCAGTATACATCACATAAATGATTTAGGCAAAATGACATCTGATCAACAGGTTTTATTGAGGCTAATTTGGAAATAAGGGGAGATTTGCCAAAAATCCCTATACCAAAAGTTGAGAGGGATTCCAGTGAATGCATTTCTCATCTGTAATTTAATTTTCTTGTCTTTTTTTTTTTCACTTGGCCAGTTCAAACTTTTAATTTTTTAATTGTTTTTTATATTTATCTTTTTACCATTTGTAAACCTCCCAGAGTTGGCTTGTCAGTGAGATGGGTGGCATATAAAATTAATTAACCAATTAATTAATTAATTAAAAGTAGAGGCTTTATCACTTTCATTTCCTGAGTGGGAAAACCGATCAGTGCATCTCTTTTCTAGAACAGTGGGATGGGCCTGGCTGAGCTGATTATATATCTATGATGGATCCTAGTTATTAACAGATTCCTGGATCAGAGTCCAAACTTTTTACTAGATATGCACAAGCCTGAGAGGTTGTGAAATATGATTATGCCAGTCCTTAAACTGAGCTAAATGATATTTTAAGTACTGCAGTTTGAGCTGACGATGACTAGTAGCAGAGAGGATTATTTTCTGAAGAAACAATTGGTATTACTTAAGTTGCCTTCTATTTATTATTTGCCTGCTGCTCCGCTGGATGCATTCTAGAAAGCAAACATCTGAACAGCGAATGGATGAGTGGTGAGACATGCATTTGAATAATTAATAGTGAAACATGCACATGTAGATGTGTGGCGGTGTAAGTTATCTCCTTCCACTCTTCAGAGGTGGCTGGAAAACCGTTTTCAGATTTCTTCTGAAGGCAGACATGAGCTGAGCTTTATCATTAAAAGGGCTTGCAAAAATGAGGCAGCACGGGCCTCTGCCCTGAGTTTTTTCCCGGGAGAGTGTCTGAAGAACTCACACAGCCAGTTGTGACCCATATGAATGAACACGGCCTCTTCTGATCTTGTTAAAAGAACCGAAAGGAATTTTACCTTGAGCAAAGCTGAGGACAGCTTGATCCTGCAGGGACCTTTTCAAATGTAGTTGGCACCACACTGCTGATATATTTATCCCAGCTGCTGTTGGCTCCTTCAAAAAGATCGGCCATTGTTAAAAGCAGAGAATGAATTTTAGCTGATGTCAAAGTTCTCCACTCTAGTACAATGGCTGTCATAAAATGGCTGGCATGAAATGACCCTGCTTGGGAATGAGATAAAAGGCGAAATCCTTCTCGGATACAAACGAATGGCTTTAAGCTGCAGATCTCCCAAAAGATGGTCACTTAGGAATAGGTGGTTGTTTGGAAACCTACTGTTAGCTTCCATGTTCTTCTGATGAACAGTCAGGAACAATTCAATTGTCGGTGTTCATAAACAAAGCATATAACAAAAGAGCTGCTGCTATAAATCGATAACAGCTCTTGGACAGCCAAAGAAAATGGCTGATGCATTCTTACATCAGGAAGTGACACGATATCGTGAGGTGTGCCAGGGGTGACTTCGGTGAAATTTGTTCCTTTGAAGGAAGCAACTTTTCATGTTTTAAAAACATTGGCATGAGTGTTTTACCCTGATATTGAATGCCAGGCCCTGAACTGCTAGGTAGAAGGTACAGCTCTGCCCACTAAGCTGAATTTACAAAATAATTCTCATCCAGTTTTCAGTGTAGGATTTGTGGCACTTCTGGATTAAAGAGCAAGATGTAATTACAGTAATCTAAATTGCTAATTTCATTGAAGTAATTACTCTGGGTTTACTTTCAATCCAATGGTAAATAATGTTTTCATTACTTAAAATGGTTCTAGCTGTATGTGTAGTTCTTCCATGCGGAAGAAATAGAATGTTTTAATTTCAAACGTTTTGTTCTTTTGCTGTTCAGTCCCAAAGACTTGCAGAGTTGTTGGTAATTATAAAAACAGCGACTAAGCACAAAAAGTGTACTAAGCTACAATGTATTGTTTTTAGTTTTAGATACTGTAGTATCTTAATCTTGGTTTATGCCTTTCCATTATTTCTGAATCAGACCACTATAAATTGTTCAAAAATTGTTCCTTTCAAGATATCCACAGAAAAACTGAAATTTTATTGAAACTACAAAAACGTGTGTTATGAAGCTATGATGCAAACTCTATCCTTTATTTGCTTGCTAGTGATGGCATAACCTACTTGCAAAAAAGGACATGATATTGTGATCCGTGTTTTGTGATCTGCTTGTTCCCACCCAGATGCCCATGCTGATTTAAAAAATGATGGCTTAGCAAATATGTGTGTGTGTATGTGTACACACACACACACACACACACACATATACATACAGTGTATTCACTGATCAGAATTATGAGAGCAATAAAATTAATAAACAAATAAAAATCCAAAACCACCAACCCACTCCAGCAGATTGCTGGCTGGCAAATTTTTGGAGTGGAAGTCTACAGGTCTTAAAGTTGCTGAGATTGGACACTCTGACATACCCTGAAAATCCAAATAAGTAGATAGATAGATAGATAGATAGATAGATAGATAGATAGATAGATAGATAGATAGATAGATAGGAATTCACCACACCAGTGCTACAGCACACCTAAGGTAGTAGTAGTGAAGTGAAATAGTGATGGATTGAAAGAAAGCTAGCAGTGTATAGTGAAACTCATGCTGTTCCATAACAATGGAAACTGTTGTTCTCATTTTAATTCCTAGAAGGTAAAAAGATGCATAAGAAGGGGTTGTATTTATTTTCTGGGAGGGAAGATGGAAATTCTTCCAGAAATACTAAGGAAGAAACAAAGAGGAAATCAGTATTGGATTTGAATATAATTTGCATTTGAAGTGCAAAGAGGTTTGAAGCTAAACCCAGTTGTAAATCAAGCCTTGGAAAAGTCTGCCAATATAAACCTCAACAGTTACTTTGTACTGAAAGTTTTCATTTTGCTTCCAAGTGGTTCAGATCTAGAGAGTATTATAGAATAGATATTCTACACCGTCTACCTTCTAGCCTGAAGATTATTTTTAAGCAATCAAATTGCTAAACTATTATAAATGGGTAACATGCATTAACCCTTTTTTAAAAACAACAACATGTCTATATGACCTTGAAAGTTAAAATCAGTATTAATGTTGACTGCCACACTAATTAGCCTTGGTTAAAAGTTTGATCAACACCAATTAGTACTCTTTATTAATCAGGACCGGTGCAATTGAAATGATCTTCTGTTTAGTTTCCCTACTGCCAGCCCTAGCTTAAACCTTAAATACACAGGGACTGTTTCGGAATAGATTACTTTAATAATTTAAACAAACTTTACACTAAGCTTCTTCCTACATTAAGTCAACCCTTCAATAGAAACCATGGATTGACAAATCTAAGGATTAGTTTTCACAGGCTCAATAAGCCATCAGCACAATGAAGTGTCCATGTCCTAGCAGGTCACTCACTATATGTGAAGAAAGGTAATCACTTCATCATTTGACTGGTTAAACCTGGATAACATTCACAAACCTCAAATCACTTTCTATTGATACAAAGTTCTTAAAGCAGAAATGGGAAACTTTTCCTGTTTCGTTTTCTTAGACTGTAAACTCTTGGGAGCCATATGTTGGCAAATAGGCAAAATAATAGCTAGCATACTTTTGCTTTGGTTTCATCAGAGGTGGTATTCAGCCGGTTCGCACTGGTTTGGGCAAACCCACCCCACCCCAGCTCTAGGTTGTGCTATTTAGGCATGTTTTCTAGGCTGGGCACATGTGCGGAAGGCATGTGAGCGAGCAAAGTGCGTGTGCAAGAGGATGGGCGCAAGGCGAACTGGTGGTAAAGGTAAGTGAAACCCACCCCTAGGTTTCATCACTGTTAGACCATAATGGCTGCTTTTTTCCCCTTTCCAGTGTTTTTTTTTTTGTTTATTTAGCTTATATGTTTTTAATGGAGTGGTATGGGTTTATGGATTTTTAATGTTAATATGTTGATGGTTGCAGTGACTGTGTTTCAATGTATGAAGTATTTTTGTATGAAGCATAAAGTTTTTTTAGGGTGGTGTGCAACAATGAGTAGTATGCAAATGTCTGTAATAAATAAATTATCTATTTTTAATCACATAATCACATATGCATCCATCTATGTAATTGTATACATCCCTTAATCATTCTTAGAATAGCAATAATACGTAGACATATATACCCACTTCATAGTGCTTTATAGCCCTCTCTAAGCGGGTTATAGAGTCGGCATATTGTCCCCAACAATCTGGGTCCTCATTTTACCAACCTCAAAAGGATGAATCAACTTTAAGCTGATCAGAATTGAACTGCTGGCAGTAAGCAGTGAGTCAGCCTGCAAATCAATACTGCATTCTAACCACTGTGCCATCACATCTCTTACAGTATTGATCAGTGTGGCCACATATAGACATCCTTCCATTTCTTTCTGTTGGAGAAAATTACTGAAGATACCATGGATAGTCAAGAAAATCAACAGATCATCAAACAAATCAATTCAGAGTCCTCATTTGAGGCACAGATGACCAGGCTTAATTTATCCTACTTTGGACAAATTAGAGAAGGCTGTAATACTAGGAAATTTGGAGGGAAAGAGAAGTTAGTGACAACAGCAAGGTAGATGAACTCAATTACAGTAGCAATGAAGAGCTTTGGAAGAACTGAAAGACCAGATTAGGGAGAAATCTTTATTGAAAAAAAAATATGGCATGTAATAATCCTCCTCCTCCTCCTCCATTTCCTTCTGTCTCATTCTCATCCCTCATAAAATATTGGCCTGAACTTGAAGGGTGAAAGATGAAAAGTCTTCAATCTTCTTTTTCCACAGAGTTGTGGACTAGAGGGATAAAAGGGATGCAATAAGGTTTCTTGGATGGGAATGTTCTTTTGTTCCCCAAAAAAGTAAGACAGATGTTTACAACTTGAGGTCCATGTGATATGATCCACCCCCCCTCCAACTGAGGCACTACCCTGAAGAAGTTGGGTGGGGGGTGGGAAGATGAGAGGTATGACAGAGGTTCAACCATATTGGACAGATCTCATTGGAGGAGCCAGACAAAGAGTGCCTGTCTCATAAAATGAGAAGTAATGGTATATTATTATAAATATATAATAAAATGATAAGCAGAGGTTGGCATCAGATACTGTAACAACCAATTCTCCCAGGACGGGAAATGTGTGTGCATGTGTGCAGCATCACAAAACACAGCAATTCGCTCGTGCGCACTGTCCACACATCCGTGCGGCGTCCAAAAACACGGCAATTCGCTCACACACGCCTTCCACGCATGCATGCAGTGTCAAAAACACAGTGATATAGGATGGGATTGTACCCACCCACAGGTCGCAACTGCCGGTTCGTCTGAACCAGTCCAAACTAGCAGCAGCCCACCACTGATGATAAGGCATAATTGACATAAGCCATTCTGAATCAACCGTTGTCCAGCTCAACAAGGACTATACCAGGTGTTGAAGTGCCTGGACATCTGATGATAAAGGGGCTACGTGACTCAGGATTGTTGGCAGAGTAGCTGCAGGACTACTGGAAGAAATATTGTACACCTGTCACAATATAGAAAGATTGAAAACAAAGAATGATCTTTTACTACAAATCAAGCCCAACAAGAAGAGGACCAATAGTAATAAATGCCTTGGGTGCAACCTCAAATCATCTGGAGCACCACTCGAACACCATCCGTATTGACAAAACCACTATCAGGCAATTGCAAAAGGCAGCTTTACTTGAAAGAGCTTACATCCGGCAATGATACCTTTGATAATGTTAAACAATAACATTTGCCTATTCTAGATTCTTGGGAAGGACTCACTAGATGGATAAAAATTCCAAATCCAGTCTAAACAACTGGCTGACTTTATGACTGACCTTAATAATTCCAATTATAGCTTGAATTCTGGACACCATCAAACATTGTGTTGAATGTCTGTTTATTAACCTGGAAGTTGGAAATTATTGTTTGGGCCTTTGTGAGGGCTCTATTACTTGCTACGTACGAAAAGCAGATGGATACAGTTCTAGCTCTCCAGCCACATAGGCTTCTCCATCATATGCCATTTCTGTTAAACCAGATAAAGTTGATCTATTGGATTGGCCTGTCTTGTTCCAGAGGATTTGCCATCTTTTTGATGAAATGCATAATCTTTACATGCATATGTCTTCCTTATAATTCATTGCTGCAATTGCTTGGGTGGGGAAAATCAGATGTAAAATTACATTGGTTTGCAATTAACTAAAATGTTTCTTGATTGAATCAGTATAAGGCAAAGTATGGCTGATGGATACAGAGCTTTGAAACAAGCAGGAAATATATACTAACCTTGTATGAAAAATGGAGTGGGGGGGAAGGGATTCCTCATAATCTTATTATCGTCAAAGCCTATTCATCAGAGATGAAAAGTCATAAAGTTGGAGTGGAAAGCAATCTTTTCAGGCCTATATATCAGCCTTCCTTAAACTTACGCACTCCAGTTGTTTTCACGACTGCAACTCCCAGAATTCTCACTCAACTTGGGAGCTGCCATGCATTATGGGAATTCAGGGGAATGAATCCAGTACCAATTATCCAGAAGGCAATCAGTTGGGATAATTTATGTAAGAATCCTATTGGAATCCTATGGACTACAATCTATTTTAGAGTACTGGAGGCTCTATATCTATAGTGCTTTTAGAACATAGAGTATAGAACAGTGATGGCTAACCTTTTCCGGACCAAGTGCCCAAAGCCCGCTGCCCCCACGCATGCATTCCACCTCCACACATGCACACGTTGCCCCACTGCATGCACCCCACCCCATGCATGCGTGTGTGCCCCCCGCACATGCCCCACCCCCCACCCATGCATGGCAGAGACCCAAAGACCAGCTGGCCAGTGGAAGGCGCACGTGCATATGCAGTGGAGCTGAACTGGGCCAACGACTCATGTTCCTGCGTCCGGGCTCCACTCTGGTCCGCAGACGCTGCCATGTTCTGATTGGCTGTTTCCCTTCAGGCGCGAGTATATAAAGAGCTGTCAAAGTGCTGACAGCCGCTGCTCCTGTTAGCTGAGCAGCTGCGTTAGCCGCAATGCTAGCGAACCTGTTTAAAAGCATGTTAGCGAAATAAACCTGTTAGCTTTTACCTCAGTCTTGCCTCAGTTTGTTCGTCCCTAAAAGGAACATAACACATGTGCCATCAGAAAGGGCCATAGGTTCGCTATCACCAAATAGAATAATAACTTTGGAAGGAACCTTTCTAATTCAACTCCCTGCTCAAGCTTATACCATTCCAGACAAACCTCCAATAATGGAGTCCCCACAATTTCTGGAGGCAAATTGTTCCAGTTCTCACTGTCAGGAAATTTCTCCTTAGTTCTAGGTTGGATCTCTCTTTGATGATCTTCCACCCCTTATGCCTTTCCCTCAGGTGCTTTGGAGAATAAGTCAACCCTCTGCTCCCTGTGAGAGCCCCTCAAGTACTAAAAGAATCCTATCTTGTGAAACCTCTTCATTAGACTTGGTATTCCTAGTTCTCTTAACCATTTATCACACAGCTTAGCCTCCAGACCCCTTATCATATTTGTTGTTCCTCTCTGCACTCTCTCTAGGATCTCAGAATTTTTTTATTTTTTTTTGCATCATGGTGACCAGAACTGGATACTGTATTCCAAGCATGGTTTCACCATTGTAGTATAAAGCATTCACTTGATTTTGCTACTATCTATTTGTTGATGCAGTCAAGGTCCACATTGGCTTTTTTTTGCAGCTGGCTCATATTAGGGGCTAAGGGGGTGATCTAGGATATCTAGATCCTTCCCATGGTTACTATTGTTGAACCAAGTACCACCTATTCTATACCTTTGTATCTGATTCTTTCTTGACTACAGTAAGTGTAGGATTTTATTTTTCTCACCACTGATTTGCATTTTGTTGGATAGGGCCCAGTGTTCAGGTCTGTCAAGATCCTTCTGAATCTTGAGTTTATCTTCCAAAATGTTAGCTATTCCCCCTAGTTTGTTGTCATCTACAAATTTAATGAGTTCCCCTTCTAGCCTCTCATCTAATAATTTATGAAAATGTGAAAGAGTACTGGGCCTAAGACCTTGGGATACCTCACTGCATGCTTCCCTCATGTAGATGTAATTCCATTAAGGACTACACATTGAGTTGGTCAGCAAATTGTGAATCCACCTGGGGGTGGTACTATCTATCCCATATTGTTCTATCTTACTAAGAAGTAAAATGTGGTCTACTTTGTCAAACGTCTTACTGAAGTCTAAATAAATAATATCCACAGCTTTTCCCTGATCCACTAATTTAACTCTTTGACTTTTTTTGAAGATTGGAACCAAATCAGCTCTTTTGATAGTCTTCTGATAGTTTCCCCATGCTCCAGGAGCTCTGAAAGATTTGGTTCAGTGGTTCTGATATCACATCTGCATGCTCCTTCAAAACATGGGACAGAATTCATCTGGTTGTGGTGATTTGTACTCATCTAGACCAGAGGTGGGTTTCAGCAGGTTCTGACCAGTTCTGGAGAACCGGTAATGGAAATTTTGAATAGTTCAGAGAACCAGTAGTAAAAATTCTGACTGGCCACGCCCCCATCTATTCTCTGCCTCCCAAGTCCCACCTGATCAGGAGGAAATGGGGATTTTGCAGTAACCTTCCCCTGGATTAGGGAGGGAATGGAGATTTTACAGTATCCTTCCCCTGCCACGCCCACCAAGCCACGCCCACCAAGCCACACCCACAGAATCGGTAGTAAAAATTTTTGAAACCCACCACTGATCTAGACTGAATAAGTGCTTTCCTACCATATCTTCGCCTATTTGAGATTTATATTTATTAAAATGGTACCACACTTTTCTATTTATGTAACACTCAAACTGTCTTACAGCAATTAAAATTACACACTATAAAATTTAAAAATAAAAAGAATACAATTGGCCCAGATTAGAATAAGATGCTGCATGGGGAAGGAGAGCAGGAAGGGGTTCTATAATCAAACCCAAACACAGTTGATTTTCATCCTGAATAAGAATTTCCTAGAATAGGGGTCCCCAATCCCTAGGTTGCAGCCCACTATTGGGCTGTGACGTATTTGGAATTGGGACATGTGAGTGGCTGGCTGGAGTGCACATGCACAGCTCAACTTGTGTAAGCAGCCCACCACTCACTCATAGGCTGTGTGCATGCATGTATGTGCCAGCCTTGTGCAAGGGCTGTGTGTGCGTGCTTGCATGGCCCAGATCCCCTCTCTCCCCCCCAGCACAAAGGTTGGGAACCGCTGTCCTAGGACATTGTGATGCAAATAAATGGGGCAGTAATTAGGATACATTGGGTCTGATTATTTGTATTGGTATGTTTACTTTCACAATTTGGAGGTGAGGATGGTAGGGGAAGGTTGATTTACTTGTTCCAACAGATAATATGATAGTGTTAAGTCTTTTCTAGGGTTTACATTATAGTTTCATTGCATTTTCAATTTTAAACATCTTTAAAAAGTTTGAAAATTAAAGCAAGTTCAGAAAAGGTTATGAAGGCCAGATCTTAAGTTGGCTGATGTACATGTTTCCTGCTGATGTACCTGAGCAAAAGTACAATTATTTCGATCTAATTTGGGAACAGAATAGCTAAACAGTTGTGATATGGGATGACTTTGTCATAAAATGCGGATGAAGATTTATGGGTGGATGGTGCCAAACATTTTGTCCGGGAAATCATTACTGTTGACAGCTGGAAAGCAGAAGTAGCTCATTCTGATTTTGCCAACTTGGCTCTGTTGGTGCCCAAGGAGGTCGAAAACTTCACGGTCCAAGGACATCAACCTCCTGATAGGTTAGAGTCATGATTCGTATGGCTTCGTGATAGCTATTGTCATCACACTGGAATACGTCTGCATGAGTTCGGTCCCAAATCAAGGGAATTCACAGTGAGAGCCAGAAATTAGGCACGAGTGTTATTGTGACAGGAACTTAATTATGAAGTGATGAACCAGTTACAATCTGAAAAAAAACCCCACCAAGTTATTTTTTTGGCAGGAATCTTGCACTACAAGATTTTCAAGACTTCAAGCATGTCAGCCAACTTACCACTTTATCATGTTTAATGCCCTGATGGGGAAAATCAATAGAAGTGACAAATCTATAACCAAAGGCTTCTGGAGGGTGGGTGGGCAGAATAAGAAAGGTTATAGAAATGCTTCTTTTAAATTTATTTTAAGTACAGACTTGATCAATGCAGTTTATTCTTGACTACTCCAACAGTATAACTTCTTCTCTCTCTCTCTCTCTCTTTTTAAAAAAAGATCACTCTTATTATTATTTTTTTTAATAAAAGTAGATCACTCTTCTTTTTAAGAAGCATTTTAAAAATTACTCTGGCATCTTAATGTTGTTTATGCATGGAGATATGACTGTGCAAATAACATCATTCAGCCAACTCAGCTGAACCTAGAAATCTAAGCAGGATTGGCTTTGGAAAATAAGTAGTTGTAGACTAGATTGAGGAAAAATGTTAAAACAATCCAGAAAACAATGGGACAAACCATTTTTGCATCAGGCTAAGGAAACTGCATGGGTGTGTCTAACTTTGTAAGAGTCAAAAATGCAAGGAAAACTTACATTCTAACTCTGAAAGATCCCTGCCACCCCAGGATAGTAAAACATCAGTTACAATTAAGGCTGTCATTAAACTGAAATAAAAGGCAAAATATTCTCACAGTCAGATCTTCTTCTTTTTTCACTGAAGTGTTATGACAGAAATAATCCTTTAATATAGCACTTTGTATGCTACTAATGTAATCCCACTCTTCTTATCTGTGGATATTAACATTGACAAGTCAAACCGAACTTCTGTTATTAGACAAGGTATTTCTGATTGTTAGAATCAAACAGAGCATGCTAGAAAGTAAAAGAGGTATTATGGCTAGACATTTTCTTGAAACAGAATTCTGTACTAGATACATCTTCAATCTGATCCAGTAAGACACAGACTTATTACCCATTCTGGGTTTAGGAAAAAAAGGCAAGACTAATTCATAGATTAAACTAGCACCATCTATGATTTAATGTATATTAAATAGTAATACATTCAAAGGGCGCTTTGTATGCATTTCACCAGATTTTCTAAATTCATTCCAGAGGACCTGATTCTATATGGAATGCATGCATATAATAGAATAATACTTGGAAGGGACATTGGAGGTCTTCTAGTCTAACCCCTGCTCAAACAGGAGATCCTATGCCATTCAAAGACAAGTAGCTGTGCAGTCTCTTCTTAAAAGCTCCACAATGCAGCACCCACAACCTCTGAAGGCAAGTCATTCCACTGGTTAATTGTTCTCACTATTAGGAAATTTCTCTTTAGTTCTACATACAAATATTTTTATTGTTTATATATGCGACATTTTTATTATTGTTTATATATACACGGACAAACATTTTGTGTCTTTATGGAAAATGGAAGTATAGGTCAGGATTAGTGACCTTGGAAGATAATAAATGTTATCTTTAAATAAAGCTATTGGTTGCTATTAAGTAAATATTCCCTTCAAAATCAGTAATACTGTGTTTCCCCGAAAATAAGACCCTGTCTTATATTTTTTTGAACCCTGAAATAAGTGCTTGGCCTTATTGCCACGCACTCAAAAGCCCAATTGGGCTTATTATCAGGGAATGTCTTATTTTGGGGGAAACAGGGTATGTAATATGCAATATCTCACTGATTTCAAGAGAATTAAGCGGCACTTAATTTTCATGTTGGCTTATTTCCATTTATTTGAATAGAGCTAAAATAGCAGTTTAATATTATGGCTAGAGTTGGTGATAGATGAGATCATGCTGTCCATGAAGAAGACATCAAGTTCAATGCTCTATCTCCATGTGCGATTGGGAAAGATTCCTTTTGGAAATATTATAGTGTCTTCTAGTAGGTTAAACAATAATGAATTATGTGTCCCACTGTTTTCACTATACAACTCTGTCTCTGTCTCTATCTCTATCTCTCTGTTTCTGTCTCTCTCTCTGTGTTTCTGTCTCTCTCTCTCTCTCTCTCTCTGTCTCTCTCTCTCTCTCTCTGTCTCTCTCTCTCTGTGTATGTCTCTCTCTCTCTCTCTCTCTCTCACACACACACACACATCCTGATTTCACGTACTGCATCAAAAACATCAAAGTTCTCATTGTGTTTGAAAACCTGACAGGTGGACCTTTGCATACAGTTTTGTAAGCTACAAAACACTTCGCACCATTCCGATGTCGGAAAGAAGACAACTTGGTGTGATGAATAAAATTGGGGAGTTCCAAGTAGAAATCCTTAATCTGCATTGAAGATTACCGGGTAATTTTGTTTCAGCCACTTTCCTACAATCTAACCTAGCTCACATTTTTTCCTGAGGATAAAATGAAGAGAGAACTTAGTTCCTTGAGTTCCTCGAATATTAATAAGATAAATAAAATATATGCTTCCCGAGTGGAAGATTAAAGATTATTATATTAGAGCATAGGCTGGCTTTTTCTATATACTTACTTGCTCAGGAATATATTTGGATGACAGTTATATGAATGCAGGTAGGTAAAGTGAATCAGGACAAAACAATACTTTTGGATTAATGCATTTATTTCTTTGTTATAAAAATTTACATATCTGTTGTTGTTGTTTTAAAAAAAGAAATCTCAAAGTGGTTTTGAAGGCAGATGGTTAATCCAGCAAATGTTTACTCTGATTTTTTTAAAAAAAACATTTTTAAAGAACCCTAGATCTTTACCAACAGAAAGACCAATGTTATATTAAATCTTATTTATGTTTAAGAAGCCTGATGAGCTTACAGTAGCACTTTGAAGAATAGAGACTTCTTTGTAGCAAAACTGCAAGACTTCATATGGCTGTTCCAGAAAACACCAGGGAAAAAGAGAATTTTTAAAAAAAGAGTACAATAAATTCACTTGTTCTTTTGAAAGAATAGAAATAAGTTTAACAAGTAAATGCAATCTTACCTACATGTAGTTCTTGACTTATGACCAGTTGCTTAGTGACTGTTCAGAGTTGATAAAAGGACGTACAAACTGGTTCTGAAGTTACAATACACACACACACACACACCATGGTCATGTGACTGCATTTTAGGCACTTGCCAATTGCAGCTTCCCCCAGTCACATGACCATGATTTACGACATTTTTTTTCCTGAAAACCAGCTTTTACTTCTGGTTTTTAGCAAAAAATGCCCCATAGTGAATTGGTTTCATTTAATGACCACAGTGTTCACTTAACAACCACAGATTAATTTAACAACCACTACAAGAAAAGGTCACAAAAGTATGTTGGTTACATGATGATCTACTTTATGACGATCACTATGTATGACCATAACAGGCAGTCTTCATTACAGTCGTAAATCAAGTACTATACCACATCACATCACACTACTTGCCCCTCCCACTCCCACAGACACAGAAAACACATATTACCAGACCTTCACTTAACATTTATTCCACCATAGATTTGCTAGCTAGCAAAATACTTTGCTCCCCTCAAATTCATGGGAGAAATTGTCTTAATTCCTAATTGTGCCATGTGCTTTCTCTGCATAAGTAGATCTGTTTGCTTTCTGCTCATTTGGAAACAGTCAGGGTTTTTTTTCTGAGAATTATAGAAAAATTTAAATGCACATGACAATGTTTTTTTAATTGATTCTTTTTAAATATTTCCCCACCTGCTTGTTAAAGCGCAAAAATCAGCGCTTCACTGTAGCACAAATAAGTATGAGGAATTTTTGTAGAGTAGCTCCATTTGAAATCTGGAGATCACATGTGCTTCCAAACAAAGCCCCAAAAACTTTCCCAATGTGTCACCAACAACAGTTGAAGGTAAAACATTGCAAATTGAGAAGCTGGCTAAAATGGAATAAATAAAAGGTCAAGACTGTACACTTGGAGAGATTAAAAGTTAGAGAGATATGGATCTTTAATGATTTTCATTCTCCAAAGACTTGGTTACTGGTCTTTTTTCAAACGTGTTTTCTTCAGAAAATGATAAATGACAGCTCAGGACCTTCTTAACATTCTCTGGTCAGTGCACGCTTTGAGTCACCTGCAGTAGGCCAAATAATGCAACTGTCAAAGAGTTTAATATGAAAAGCATGGGGCTAGATTTATGCAGCAAAATATGCATGGAGAGTAAAATAAGAACAATAGAGCATTTCACAGAAGGGTTTCTGGCGACTGGAGCTTGAAGAAGAAAAACTAGTTGTTGTTATTAGAAGTTTATATTTTAGTGAGGCTGGCCTAAATAGTTAAATTAATTGCACTATACAAATGAAATACTTTGTGTTCTGGACTATTTAATGCTTCCATTACTAGATCCTATGTTAGCATGGAAAAGAAGTAGAATGAGAGACAATGAAAATTCCTTAATCTCACAGGTCGTGGACAAACTCAACCAGTTTCAGCTGGGAGATTGTGAGCATCCTAGACCAAGCTAAATCCAAATATGGTAGAGAATTCACAAACATATCTAGATAGCTTACAGGCATCTTCTTCTTCTTCTAGTTCCCTTAAAGAGTTGGCACTTGGTTCCCTTAAAGAGCCTCCCTATTACAGCTCTACTAGACATATAGTAGTGGGTTCAGTTTATTTATTTATTCGGCTTATATGCCGCCCTATCTCACAATGGACTCAGGGCGGCTCACAACAATAAAACACAAGCCACAATAAAAATAAAGACTAAAATCTAAAAAATTTAAAATTAACCCATTAAAACCCTTAAAACCCCATCATCAGACCAGGTCAAGGGATTTGAAAAGCCAAGTTTTTAATTCCCGGCGGAATTATCAGTTGGGCTCTCCATCGTTGCAGTGAAGTATAGATAATTTGGTTGAGAGAGTCAAGATGGCTCCTTCTTAAAAGTTCTCAAAATATTCATTTAATGATGTGAGTATTTGCACTTCTGCAAAGTTTGGTAATATTTCTGCCTATGAGGGAGAACAATAAAGGAAACTGCTTAGAAGTAACTCTATGTCTTTCTTGGTTTTTGGAGGCTGGCGAGACTTTAATTAGTTGTGAAAACCCTATGGTTGCCATGGAGAACATCAACTTTTTGATCTATACTAGACTGTATGTCAATGCATGGAGAATGAAATCATCCAAGAACAACGGTCCCAGTATGACATACAGTGGTTTGTAGATGGCTGTTGCAGGACAACTGAATGATTGATATGCCAGCAGCAATCCTACGTTATCTGTGCTTTTAAACTAAATAGAGCATTTTCATGTACAGGAACTCAGAAGCAATTAGCTCAGTATGTGATTATAAGTATGTGAGATGGGACTACATTACTGTTCAAATCAAATGTCAGTAATACGTGGTTACTAGGTTTGTGTGCTCATTTCTCAGCTTTTTTAGTTAGATGCATTCTTATTCTGTAGAGAACAAACCTGGCGTTTACCAGAAAAATCCAGTGACCAAAAGACATGACAGTCTGGTACTTGAGCCCCAGAGCTGGAGCAATTGGTTTAGAAGTAGGGTATGCACCAATGTGTAAATTCCCTTTCTCCTGCAATAGCTGTCAGCGTTCCAAGTAATGTATCCACCAAAAGCAGAACTCCAAGGCAGGTAGATTCTCAAAGAACATGTTTATTGGATACATCATATCAGCACAGCTAATGAAAACCAACAGTTTTTACCCTAATTAAAAGAGCAAATAATTCCCTTCCCATATGTGCCTTGTCATATTGTCCAATGAAAGTAGCTGGCAGGCTGCTTGGTCAGTCTCCTCCTTCAACTGCCACCTGTTGGGATGACCTTGGTTCCCACAAGAAAACTTTTTGTTTTGACTGGTAGCCAGTCTATCTACTTCCTCCTCCCTTCCCCTCTCAGAGTTTGTGGCAACTATGAGGCAGGAAAACATGGCTTCAGCCAGGTTGGCTTCAGAGTTGACAATAGCTTCCACCATATCTATGTATTCCCATCATGGTTCTGATTAGAGATTCCATGAAATCCTCCCTGGAGTTTGACAGTCAGCTCCCATCCATCTGTTGTCGGTTCATTCACATAACCAGCTTCAGCTACCATATGCAGGTTACAACTGAGATCAGGGATTGTTGAAAGGAATTTGTGGCAAATGGGGTGCTGCCACTAAGTTCCATGCCTCTAGTGTTCACCATAACTTACTCCGGGAATCTCTATTGCTTAATGGTCTGATTTCTGACAGTGTAAGATAAAAACCACCAGCAATTCATATTTGTGATCGTGATGTGCGTCTTGGCAAAATAAGCCACTGAACGGTTTCATGGCCCAGATGCTACGGCATTAAGACCTGACATAACTAATTTTAACTTTCCCAATCTTCCTACCTGAGAACTTCCCATCATGGGAGATCACTAATAGTCTGTTTATTTCCTGAGCTGATATCAGCATTCCGGCAGCTATTTTATGAAAGTCATAAATGGGCAAAAAAACAGAAATACCCTAATATTGGGAGTAATAAATACCCTTGTCAGAAGCTGGAGGCTTCAGCAGATACCCATTAAAAGGCAGTGCCGTCTGAGGAGAACAGTGAGAATTAAAAGAAAATAAATCTTCATTGTAATAATCATAAAAAAGCAATTGCAGGCTAATTCACGATGGTCCCTAGATGCTCAGGTGCTAATAACACCATGGTGCTTAAAAGAAAGTTGATCTGCATTTCTACTGCATTTCTTTTAAATCTGGGACACACATATCACCTTCTCCAAAATCAGTTATGTTTGCCAGGGAAATTAACTTTTTTTTTAAATTACTCTCAGCTTCAATGATTCCAGGAACTATTCTAGTGTAAGACACATGAATACGGTGGTAGCTTAGCAGTCTTGATCTTTCCATGAATAAGAAACCTTTGGATGTAATTACATTTAGCATTAACTTATATCTTCCAAAACATTTCCCCAAAACTGGGAGAAAACAAAGCAAACTGATATGCTAAGTCTTTAGATAGATGTATCTCGTGCACATATACTGTATCACTCCCATAAAAATCATGTTATAAAACACCTTGTAATAGTTCTTTTACTTTGTAATTCCTGGCCATTAAAAATAATTGCAAGGAAATAAAATGCACTTACCCCAAATGCAGTTACAAAAAAAAAAAAGAAAAAAAAAGTAAACAATACTATATTATGCATAAGGTGCAGAAAGGAGCTCTGGTGGCTCAGCAGACTAAAGCACTGTTATTAACATCCACTTACATCTGCTGCCTACAATTACTGCAAGTTCAAATCTCACCAGGCTCAAGGTTGACTCAGCCTTCCATCCTTTCTAAGGTAGGTAAAATGAGGACCCAGATTATGGGGGCAATAAACTGACTTTGTATAAATATACAAAAGTATGAAGGCTATTGCTTAACGCATTGTAAGCCGCCCTGAGTCTCCGGAGAAAGGCGGCATATAAATCAATTTTTTTAAAAAAACGTGATATTCTCAGAGTTGGGGAGAGCAACTCTGAAGTTTGGGAGCCCTGTCCTGGAGGGAAAAAATAAGATACCGATCTAATTTAGTAACCTTGACTATCACTAAGTGTTGTATCTTTTTATTCGTGATGAATGTATTTTATTCTCCTTATGAACACTGAGAGCATATGCACCAAAGACAAATTCCTTGTGTTTCCAATCACACTTGGCCAATAAAGAATTCTATTCTATTCTATTCTATTCTATTCTATTCTATTCTATTCTATTCTATTCTATTCTATTCTATTCTATTCTATTCTAAAAAAATTTTTTTTTCATTATTGTTAAGTGTTCAGTTATTTTCAACAGAAGCAAGGATAGAAACAACTCCACGAGTGATCTACCAAAATCTTTGCAGACACTTTCCGGTTCCCAAAGTACAAAAATCAAAAGTAAGGTGCTTCTCCTAGATCCATGATGGTGAACCTATGACACATGTGCCACAGGTGGCATGCGGAGCCATATCTGTGGGCACATGAGCATTGCCCTAGCTCAGCTTCACCACACATGCGTGTGCCGGCCAGCTGATTTTCGGCCTTCCGGGCCTACCAGAAGTCGGGAAATGGGCTGGTTCCGGCCTACGGAGGGCCTCTGGGGGGGAGGGCATTTTTGCCCTCCCCAGGCTTCTAGAAAGCCTCTGGAGCCTGGGGAGGGTGAAAATGGGCCTACCAGGGCCACCATGCCATCATGTGCCAGAAGCAGTGGAAGCATGTGGGGGTTGCTTGTGCATGCATGGGGGCGGAGCACATTGAACTATGGGTGTGGGCGACCCCCACTTGCAACCCCCATTTTTGGCATGCGATGGCAAAAAGGTTAGCCATCACTGTCCTAGATGAAACAGAAAATAGGTGAATTGCTGTTATTGATTGAACTGCATTTATTTGCATCCAAGATGGATGAGATATCTGATTACATTTGCCTTTAATAATGGATTGAAAAGCAGTTGCTTTATTTTGTAAATGAAAAGGTCATAAGAAAGGTCTCCTCCAGATGTGAGAAACAGAAGTTGGAGGTTATCACTACTTTCCTGACCCACATATTTGGTTTTCAGAGACCACAGTCAATAACTCCTATAAAAAAGAGAATACTGGACTGAGGAGATCCAGCCTTACCCTTTTATAATGGAAGGGATCTGTCACTTTTTCAAGTACAGGTGGTCCTCAACTTATAACAGTTTGCTTAGTGACCATGTGAACTTAAAATGGCCCTGAAAAAGTGACTTATGACCCTTTTTCACACTTATGACCATTGTAGCATCCCCATGGTCACATCATCAAAATTCAGATGGCAACTGACTCATATTTGTGACATTTGCAATGTCCTGTTGTGGTCCACCAGCAGCCTGCGAGCTGGCAGCAGAGTCGGACAGTGATGAGGCTGAGGAAGAACATGGGCCAGCCCTGGAGGCTGGGAAAGGCCCAGATGAGGGCTCTGTGTCGGAGGCAGAGATGGGGCCAGGGCCATCTGAGAGTGATGTGCAGACTCCGGAGCCTCCAGAGGCTGACATCAGAGAGGCAGAGTAACAGGAGGAGCCTGTTCCTAATGCACGCATGAGAAGAGTTGTCAGAAGGCAAGAGCAGCTAAAGCAAAGAGGATGACTCGGGAGTAAGGCCAAGAGATGATTGGCCCCTCCCATAAGGCTTAAAAGACCAGCAAAGGCTCTTGGGCTCTTTGTCGGAAAACAACGTTGATAGATTTGTTACTTGTTTTGCTGCATTTATTTCTTGTCAGCATCTTCTGCTTCTGAACTTTTGCCAAGAAAGTCTACTTTCTACTTCTACTTTGGCAGGTTGCCTAAGTAGACTAAGGTTGCTGATAAGGCAGAAGAATTGTGTTATGAAGAATTTGTTTTGAATTAGTTTGGACTACACTGAGAATGAGTTTAATTCTCAGCTGTTCTAACAAAGCCTGTTTATTTTCAAATTGATTGCGTCTGATAATACCTACTTGGGCCTGGTCACAACATGTCCTGGGATCATGTGATCACTCTTTGTGACCTTCTGACAAGCAAAGTCAAATGGGGGATACCAGATTCACTTTAACAGCCATGTTACTAACTGAACAATGATTCACTTAACAACAGTGGTAATGGGACAAAACTCATAAAATGGGGGGAAACGCACTTACAGCCATCTCACTCAGCAACAGATGTTTTAGGCTCAATTGTGGTTGTAAATCGAGGACTACCTGTAACTGATTTGGGGCATTTATAGTCAAGGATTCTCTGATCAGAAGAAAAGATTACGGTGGGGACCTTCCTTCATTCCTCACTATAATGAGTTCCTCTGTTCAGAGAATTAAGAAAATTATAACAGTTAATATGAAAAAAAAAGTGCTATACTGCACCTGCCTCAGTAAAGCTGGTAGATTCCATAATGTGATCCTTTGCATTAGACAAAGGTTGCAATTACATGCTTGCATCGAGACATCTGACACAAATATGTAACTCGTACTATGCGCATTATGCCATCATATATTTCATTATTTCCCCCTTCTCCTGCCCCTTCCTGTAGATCTAGAGTCCCCAACCCCTGGTTCGTGAACTGGCACTGGTCTGTGGCATGCCAGAAACCGGGCCATGCAAACAAGTGAAGCCCCATTCTCGGGATGCAGGCAGCACACAAAAACACGTCCCCTCCAGAAATATTAAATTGATTATGTCAACTGCATATAAAGAAAATTTGTATAAAATATTTTATAGATGGCATTTTGTACTGGCCAAAGACTGGCCAAAAAATATAAAGATAGATCTGCTAAATGTTGGAAGTGTAATCAATCATCTGGTTCATACTATTATATGTAATGGACATGCCCAAAAGCTAAAAAATATTGGACGAAAATACATACTTGGTTGGAAACAAATGACAAAACAACACATAGACTTGAAACCAGAGATATTTTTGTTGGGCATTCTACCGGAAAAATATGATAAAAAGACTATATATCTGATTTTGCATATACTAAACCAAAACTAGAATTGTATTTGCACAGCAGTGGAAAAATGAAGAGATTCTGTCAGAGGGGAATATAATTAAGAAAATATTAGAATGCACAGAAATGGATAGTTTAACACTCACTATTAAGGATAAAGAAGAAACTGAATATTCTTTGATATGGGATGTATTTTATCAGTGGCTAGACAATAGAAACAGAAGTTAGAAAGGAGGAGATATAAGAAGAGGAAATGTTAATGTGGAGAGTTGTTAAAGAAGATGATGTTATTACATTACTATATTATTAATATTATTGTGATGAATACTACAACTAATATGGGGATTATGATTGTTTAAAAATAATTGTGCCCAGATCACACACTGTTTGATGGAAATTGAATGTTATATAAATAAAACAAATACAAATAAAAAATGGGGGGGGGGGAACGGCCCCTCCAGTCCGTGGAAAAATCTCTCTCCATGGATGGGGTCCCTGGTGCCCAAAAGCTTGGAGGCCACTGCTGTAGATGATCATGATTAGGTTAGAGAATTGCTGTTTTGGAAAAGAATTAAATTCTTTGTGTGCTAGGATGGGTAGGTGTGCTGGAGAACTCAAAGTAGAGTGGAAAACATAGTTTCTAACCAGTATCTTCTAAATCCTACCCCAATAAATGCCTTCTTGTCAAGTACTGACAGTATCATCCTTCCGAATGATAGCAGAAGAGAGACAATGAAATCATTTTAGGAGCATCTGTCATTTGGATGGTGTCCACAGCAGCCCTTTGTAAAGCCAAACACCTCTTTGCAAAAACAAAGTTGCAATAACGTATTGCTCAGCATCACATTTTTAAGGTGTAATTCTTCTTCAAGACAGAGGAACTGCAATCTACAGCTGCCACAACGACAAAAACCCTTTCCTGTGTTTTCATGTATGCTTTTTAGTGCTTTAGCAACATCAGTAAATATCATTGAACTTGTCTAGTCCAACTCAGATCAGGATGTGGGACAAGTTAGATCTGCCTTCGAGACCTCAGAGTTCTTGATTTTCTTTTCTTCGGGATGGTAAATCTTCCTTACCAGAACAGAGATTTTGCTCTTTAAATGTAAAAATAAAATTAATAAAATGAAACGTCTGCAAGAAAGTAACCAAACTCAGAGAGCATCAAGGACTCCTCATCTTATTTTTATCCATAGTTTCATTTTTCTGGAATATAACGTTCACGTAATGATTAAACAGGAAGCATTTCTAAAGATCATCAGAGCTTAGATTTCAGCCAGTCCAACTAGGTAGCCTTGATGTAACTTGCTTTTTCTACCCTTGTAGAAAAAGCGCCTTACCTTGTAAGTATGTCCTGAGTGGGAGGAAATGAAAAGCATCTTAAATGTGGGAGAGTTCCAAATTCACCATGAAATTAATTTTGCTTCCATTTTGAGCAACAAGGTTTTCAACTGTAACTTTTTCCTAACATTATTCCCAAGCAGGGTCTGCTTAAACAATTTTTTTTTCTTTTTGTAATCCCCTTTTATTAAGGTGGATTCCTGGCAACTGACTGGAGCTGAGCGTTTACTGGCTGGATGCCCTTCCTGATGCCTACGCGGAGTTTTCAGCAGATATTTTCTCTTTGCGCACTGATAGAAAAACATCTGCCATTGCCTAGGATTGGACTCGCAACCTTTTGAGTGGGAGGCCACCACACACTCAAGGTTTTCAACTGTAACTAGTTAGGCTTAATAGGGACCCTGACAATGCATTGAAATATCCCTGCATATTAAAAAAAAAGGTTATGTGTGCTATTCTAGAACAATTAAACTGCAAACAAAAGAACTAATCTAATATACTCCTGAGTGTAAGGCCTTCTAATTGTCTTGGACAGATCTTCCATAATTTCTATGTCCTTCCTTATGTGAAGAACAGCTACAACAGCAATATATTCACTATATAACTATTGCTACTTTTATTTATTTATTTATTTATTTATTTATTTATTTATTTATTTATTTATTTATTTATTGGTTCGGTTTATATGCCGCCCTTCTCCGGAGACTCAGGGCGGCTTACAATGCGTTAAGCAATAGCCTTCATACTTTTGTATATACAGTACCTGCTTAGTAGGGTGTTTGCCCCCCCCAAAGCGGTGTTCTTTTTTATACAAAGTCAGCTTATTGCCCCCACAATCCGGGTCCTCATTTTACCTACCTCGAAAGGATGGAAGGCTGAGTCAACCTTGAGCCTGGTGAGATTCGAACTTGCAGTAATTGCAGGCAGCTGGTGTTATTTAACAGCACTTTAATCTGCTGTGCCACCAAGGCATGATTGCATGATTCTATTGCATGATTTAGAACTAGAGGTTTTCAATATATGTACATATATTCATACCCATCATATTATTCTCTTGAGTTAAACACCATTGTTCAGAATGCAGAAAAGAAGTAAGGAATAATGGCAAGAAAGGAAAGGAAAGGAAAAGGAAAGAGGAAAGGGAAAGAAAGCAGCTAATACTAGTTTCTTGCCATCACAATTTTCTGTACTTGCAAATCATCCTTTCTTCCATGCATCCATATATGACTTCATATTCTCTTTTGTTCTTTATAGTTCGTACCTCTTTTTTGTTGAGGTTCTCATCATCTCCACAAAACTAGAATTTTTTTCAAACTCCCCCGTCTTCTCAACCGATTCACTCTTCCTTCCTGTGATGTATTCATTCATCCCCTTTCTATGGCCCAATAAGCTCATTGTGCTTCTATTATATTGGTAATTCACTTTTGTACTCAGCATCCAATCATTTATGATCCTATCTATTTTGTTCTGTCCTATCATAGTGAAGTTATATTTATTGCATCCAAAAGACCCGAATAGCAAAATGCAGATGCAAGCAAAAAAAAAAAAAAAAAAGCTTAACATAAGATAAATCAGTTTGGCAAATAAAATGAGTCAGTAAATAAAACATGAAACATTTAAAAACTCAAAGTAATTAATTTATTGGTGAATATCTTTTTGATAGCCACGGTTAAAACTTTGGCTGTTGCCACTGTAATTTTAAGACTTTTATCTGAAAATAAAATTTGGAGTACCTTGGTACTCAGCTGCTTTGAAACTCATCGAATTTGGCACTCAGTGCATTTTGATGTGAAAATGTTGTCCTGGTACTCACTGTTTGTTTAGTATTCAACACACAAGCTTGAACTTGCCGGTGTCGGCTGCCTTGTGACTCACTATATTATTCCTTATGGGGAAAAAATTGTTTGGTACTCATTGTTTTTTCGTATTCATTGAGCCTCCTGGAATCAATTAATGATGATTAACAAGGTACCACTGTATTCAAAAATATCTCTTCCTCATTTGCCTTGTGGCAGATTATCTCCTGCCCAAAATTCTTATTCTGTCATCCTGTGGAAGAGAACAACATGAGTTTGGAGAAAGAATAGAAGAACTTTATTGCTGGGACCTTGGGATTTGTTTTGATAGGTTTTATTGCTCCTATTCCCTTTATACAAGGTTACAAGCTCATTTTTGTGGTAGTTGATTTATTTGCCAAGATGACTCATTTTATTCCTTGTAAGGGCCTTTTATTGGCTCGAGAGACTGTACAAATTTTCCCAGACCATGTTTTAGGTATATTAGTGAATTGTGTGATCTTGGATCATGGCTCCAAATTATTTTCCAGATTTTGGCTCTCTTCCAGCTATTACATAGATTTGTCATCCTCAAAATCATCTGCCAATGAGAAAATACAGGATGAACCAATTATTACAACAGTACTTGAAGTGCTATACCTCTTTTAGAAGAACAATTGGATTGAACAGAATTTGTGTATAACAATTTTATTCATCTCTCCATACGTCGGTCTCTCTTTCAAGCAGACTATGGCTTCCATCCCTATGGCTTCTCCTACACAATTCCAGCACCCAATGTTTCTTGAACCTCAGCCTTTTGGCAGGAGGGACAAGTTGTTGAATTCCTCTTAAAGGAATAGTGGGATTAGATAAAGGATGTTTGCCAGTGGCCTACAGATCATTGGGTTGCTTTGATTCAAAATATTGCTAATTTACTTGCTAAAGTTTGCCTGACCATTCATTCTTGTGGATTCTAAACTACAGTCTGTGGGTTGGTTATGATTTACTATGTATATGGTGTGTGTGTGTGTGTGTGTGTGTGTGTGTGTGTGTGTGTGTTTGGCTGGATGTTTGCAAGATTGCTGTGTTGCATCGTGAAAGATTTTATTGTTGTGGACATTAGCTTACATTATGGCCTGAAAAAGTTTCCATGAAGACATAGAGAAATGCATAAGAGAAATTACAAGAACATGTAGACCAGTAGCATGGACCAAGACAAAGTTTCCTACCCATGGTTAATACTAATGATTTACCATTATGATATGAATATGTCTAATAGCATTTATCTCAATATTTAGAGTAGGGTGGAAAGCAGACAAGTGCAGATACCGTATTCTGCTCTAACTATCCCCCTCACACATGTATGTACACAAAGACACAAATAGAGAGTTCATTGAAAAGTGCTTTTGATGTCAGGTCCTTCATGAATATGGCAAGTTGGAGTGGACTATCTCTTTTTTTTAAAGGAAAAATAGAAGAGAACTCAGAATTTTGGGTCCATAAGAAGTCAGCTGATTGCAGCCAAACTGTTTATGGAGATTCTCAGTCATCTAGGTCATGGTTGTCCCAAATGTGTTTTTCCCCCTTTAATAAAATAAAAAATAAAATAAAAATCACTTCCTTGATTTTTCTGGAAGACATTTTGCTCCTCTGAGAAGCTCTTCAGTTCTAACTAACTGGTGGGAAAGAAGTGTTTATATTTTTCTCAGTCAGCCAGTCATTAACTCTTTGGGAGTCATTGAAACCACCTGTGGTTTAATCTATGTTCTCAGAGTACCTGAAACAGAAAGCAAACAAGTTTTGGGACTGCTGAAAGGACTGCATTGTAAACAGGAGATAGGTGGCGTCATATCCCTTCCCCTCTCCTGCTTGAGCAGGGAGTTGGACTAGAAGACCTCCAAGGTCCCTTCCACCTGGATTCTGATTCTCTGTTGAGAAAGGACTGTTCAATTTTAATCTAGGTAGCCTTATTGATTTCTCTTTCAAACCAGCCACTTTCTCTGTCCAGCTTTTTGTCTTCACAGGAGTGGACCTTGTGCCATTTGAAAGACCTTTGGGACTCAAAGTGTTTACCCTCATGGTAAGTCCCATGAGATATGATATCTATGTTTTGTGATAACAAACATTGGGAAGAAACTTGCAAGCCAGCTGTTCCATGAAACTAAGGGTGATTGCAGTAGGACAGTTTATTTTTTTTAACAAGCCACAATGGCCTTTCAGATCTCAAATAGTAGCAGGAGTCATTAATTGATTACTTGCAAAAATGCAATAGGCAGCAAGAAAGTATGAATATCTTTACTCGGATCTTTATTCTTTTTAAGGTTATTGATTAACCTAATGATGCTTCTATTGAACTCCTTTCAGAAATGTGTTTCCCATTTTTTTTAAAAAAAAAGCCACTATTTTCATTTACCTTTATTGGAAGCTACATGAAATGTTAGGGCAGCCAAGAAGTATTCTAAAAGTCTGGACTGTTTCTCAAAGTTTAAAGCCAACTGCAGATAGTCTTTGGAGTATGATGGCAACTGGGACAGGAATTGACATTACAAAGCAATGTGATCGCCTGATACGCCAGTTGCGCCCCTTTCTGGATCGGGACTCCCTACGCACAGTCACTCAAGCACTCGTCACTTCTCGTCTGGACTATTGTAACACTCTCTACATGGGGCTCCCCTTGGGGTACACCCAGAGGCTCCAACTGGTGCAGAATGCGGCCGCACGGGGGATTATGGGAGCGACTGGGCGCTCCCATGTGACTCCTCTCCTGCGCGAGCTGCATTGGCTTCCGGTGGACTTCCGGGTGCGCTTCAAGGTGTTGGTGATCACCTTTAAAGCGCTCCATGGCTTAGGGCCAGGGTACTTACAGGACCGCCTTCTGCCACCAATAGCCTCCCACCGGCCAGTTCGCTCCCACAGAGAGGGCCTCCTCAGGGTGCCGTCGGCTAGACAATGCCGGCTGGCGACCCCCAGGAGGAGAGCCTTCTCTGTGGTGGCACCTACCCTTTGGAACAATCTACCCCCAGAGATACGAGTGATCTCCGACCTCCGGACCTTTCGTCGGGCCCTAAAAACTCATCTCTTTCAGTTAGCCGGTCTCTCTTGATTTTATGATTTTATGGTTGGTTTTAAATTTTGATATGGATTTTAAATTGATAAATTTTAAACTATGGGCCAAATTTAATTATTTTAAATCTATTTTTAATCGTATTTATGTATAAATGTTTTTATTTTGGCTGTTCACCGCCCTGAGTCCGAAAGGAGAAGGGCGGTATAGAAATTCGAATAATAAATAAATAATAAATAAATAAATGTAGCTTTAAGCATGACATCATCTAACCATATCACTTAACAACAGCAATTCCAAGTCCCAATTGCTGTTATTAAGCAAAGACCTGATGTAACCATGACTTCCAACTTCCTGTTGGATTCCACATTGGCATGACTTGTAGCAGGGAATATGAAAAATTACAATCATGTGACTGGGGCTTACAGCCAGGAAGGGAACATTAGAAATCTAAATCCTGTATCCTGGACTTGCAAGAATATTATCACAAGCCAGGTACCAACTGCCTAGCTTGCAATCTCATGACTCTGCGGGAGCATTGCAATGGCCAGAAGTCTGAGACTAATCATAAGCCCCCATCAATCAACACCATCACAAATTTAAGTGACCACTGATCAAATGGTTGTAATTCAAGGATGATTTGTATATCATTTTATGTGGAGACTCTAAAGGTCTCGACAAGTCATCCTTGAATTACAACCATTTGCTCAGTGGTCACTTAAATTTGTGAAAAGGTTGAGTGGTGGATTTTATATAGGTACAGATAGTCCTCGACTTACGACCTCAGTTGAACCCAAAATTTCTGTTGCTAAGTGAGACACTTGTTAAGTGAGTTTTGCCCCATTTTACAACCTTTCTTGCCCCAGTTGCTAAGTGAATCAGTTGTTAAATTAGTAACATGGTTATTAAGTGAATCTGGCTTCCCTGTTAATTTTGTCCCAAAGGTGCTTTTTTCAAGAGGCAACTGGACTTCCTGGTTTTTCTTTGAAGACATTTCGCTTCTCATCCAAGAAGTTTCTTCAGCCTCTGAAGAAACTTCTTCAGCTTCTCAAGAGCTGAAGAAGCTCCTTGGATGAAAAGCAAAACGTCTTCAAAGAAAAACCAAAAAGTCCAGTTGCCTCTTGAAAAAAGCACCTTTGGGACAACCATGACCTGGATGCCTGAGAATCTCCATAGTCTCCTATTAACTTTGTTTGTCACAAAAGATGGTCACATGACCCCAGGACATTGCAACCATCATAAATATGAGTCAATTGCCAAGCATCTGAATTTTGATCACATGACCATGAGGACGCTGCAATAGCCATAAGTATGAAAAATGATCAGTCATTTTTTTTCAGTGCTGTTGTAACTTTAACCAGTCACTAAATGAAGTATTGTAAGTCAAGAACTACCTGTAACTAGAAAATGGTGATGCATTCCCACAAGGTCAGGATCTGGGATTTCATAATGTAGTCAAGGGACTAAATTGGTAGCTTATTTTCCAGTTTAATCTTTTTATATTAAAAGGCAAACATGGCAACTCACTTCATCAGTTCCATAGAGTGGTTAGACTTATCTAGAATTTAAACTGGGGAGGAGAATGGGGGAGGAGAGAGGGGAAGACAAGTTACTTAATGCAAATGCAGGTAATTTGTGACACAGATTACCAGTACTTTATAAATTAACCATTACAGTATATTAAAATCCCATTGAGTGGTTGAGGCCTTCTGAGCTTGCAAAAGAAACCTTTTGTGGTGAGTTAAGCAACTTCTTGCTCAATTGTGGGATTTTTTCCCAGTCATCTTGAGGTCTTAGAGCAGGGGTCGGCAACTTTAGACACTCAAAGAGCCACAAAGGTCCTAACCGGAAGCCCCCCCATTCAATTCTTGAGCCAACCAGAAATCCGGTTCCCCCACCATAGAGTCTCCTCCTAGCAAGGTGTCCTTTTTCCTCTACCTGTCCTAACCAAAAGCCCTATCAATTGTGGAGCCAACCAGTGACAGGGAGCCGTAGCAGAGGGATGAAAGAGCCACATGCAGCTCCAGAGCCGCAGGTTGCTGACCCCTGTCTTAGAGTGTCCTGAGTGGTTGAAATTCTCTGATATTGCTTTGTCCTTCTTTTGAATCTTAGTATCAAATTTGTGTCCATTAATTCTTTTGCACAAAATTTGTCCTCCATGGACTACAGAGGAACATTGCCGACAGATGATGGCATATATCACATTAGAGGAAAGCTGTGTGAACACCTCTAATCCATCTAATATGCATACCTATTGGGACCTGTGATGGCATTGTGTATGCGGAGGCAAAATAGATCTTTGGCTTTTCAGGGACTGGTTCCGAGGTGCTCATTTTTATCCTGTTGTTTTGTGTTGCTTGTGATAATCTGATTTAGGTTGGGTAGATATAAGTGATAACCATTGGTACTCTATTGTTTTGTTTCTGCGGCCTGTCTTTTAATAGATCATTTCTGGAAATTAATTTGGCTCTAATGATTTGCTGATTGACCTTTTTAGGTGAGTAATTCAATCTCCTGCATGCCTGGTTTAATACTATAAATTGAACATCTCTTGTCAATTGGGTCAGAATAAATGCTGTTGTAACATAGAACCTGGTTATAGATAATAGATTTTTGGGGTGGAAGGCAGCTGAAAGCATATAAGTTATACATGGCAATCTGTAGGTTTCTGTGCAACATTGTGTTTATGTGTTTAGTTTTATGGTGATTTCAAGGAAGTGGACTTGTTCTGTAGATATGTCTTGGCTAAGGTTGGTGTGTGGTAGAAGTTGTTGAAGTTGTAATGAGAGATCCATTTTTATGGATCCAGAAGATGAAAATAAGAAGATAAGAAGAGCCTTGGTGGTGCAGCAGACTAAAGTGCTGTTAAGTAGCACCAGCTGCCTGCAATTACTGCAAGTTCAAATCTCACCAGGCTCAAGGTTGACTCAGCCTTCCATTCTTTTGAGGTAGGTAAAATGAAGTCCCGGATTTTGGGGGCAATAAGCTGACTTTGTATAAGAGTCCCTTGGGAGTTGGGCGGCATAGAAATATGATTAATTAAATTAAATTAAATTAAATTAAAAAAGAACACCGCTTGGGGGGGCCGAAAGCCCTACTAAGCAGGTATATACAAAAGTATGAAGGCTATTGCTTAACACATTGTAAGCCGCCCTGAGTCTCCGGAAAAAGGCGGCATATAAATCGAACCAATAAATAAATAAATAAATAAATAAATAAATAAATAAATAAATAAACAAATAAATAAATAAATAAATAATAAATAAATAAATAAATAAATAAATAAATAAATAAATAAAATGTCATGCATGAATTTCAAGTAAAAAAAGTGTTTCAATGAGTAAAAGTTATGTAAGCATTGTTCTACTAGGTCAGGCATTAAGATTTTGGCATATTAAGGAGCCATGCATGTGCCACAATTTGCAGATACATATTTTTGTCAAAAGTGACATAGTTAAGAGAAGTACAATCTGGTGGCAAAATATACTATTGTGATATTAGTGATGAAAGTCAATCATCCACCATGATCTCTTTAAAGGAAGATGTTGGATATACAATCTCAGATTGTGCAGAGCAGAATAGCTGTTAACTATATTTCAGCAATTCATCAGAAACTAACCATGAATACATGAATATACTCTCATATAAACGAGAGTATATTCTCCAAAATTGCATTATAGAAATTGTAACCTTTTAAGATTCGGTTTGCAAGGTTGTGAACAAATAGGTAGGCATTACCATCTAAGGTAGCAACACCCAATTAATCATGCCTTTTGTTCAAAAGTTTCTGAAGAAAATGAGAAAATCACCCAACAATTTTTTTTAATAATCCTGTTGGTGGGTTATTGCTCATATTTCCTAACATGTATAAATGGATGCAACATATGAAAGTGATTCAATTCCTTTCCTCGGTTGCTAGGTTTATTAACACAAAACCCTGGAAAGCTGAAGTAGATCTTTTATTGGTGCCATGATAGTTTGAGATGTAGGAAATTGCTTTGTCCAAAGAATTAACACAACAAAAAGCTTTGAAACACCTTACAATTAATCAAATTTATTCAAATCTGAATACCGTTTCTTAGAAATCATAGAAGCTTACTTAATCATAGAAATCATAGAAGCTTACTTAAACTGTGGAATCCAAACCTCTGCACAATCCAGCACCCCGGATTAAAGCATTTATGGCAATTTTCCTTCTACTCTCTGCTTGCATTCATCAAGGAAAAGGAGGCCAGCTCTGCCCGAGATATTTGGCTCCACTGTTATACTATTTGTACCATGGGTAAAAAAAAAATTAAACTGAGTAGGCCAAACCTATTTTTCTATCACACTCACCTGGAGTAAGAAAAAAGGCTTTGGCTGCTTTCTATGTAGGTATTTGAAGAATGCTACTGTATTCCTCTTCACTTTTCTCAAAGTTATACATAATCCCATTTCAACACATCCCAAAGATGCTTTTTCAAGAGGCAACTGAACGTTCTGGTTTTTCTTTGAAGACGCTTCACATCTCATCCAAGAAGCTGTTTTGATCTAGGCTTCCTTAGAAAGCATACAGCACAATCTTAGTCCCGGCAAACCTCTTTTATTCATACGGCTGTGAATTATTGTTATTCACAGTCCGAAAGGCTTCACAAACAGTCTTTCAGGGGAATGTTTATAAACACTCCTCTTATCTCTCTTGGAATGCTGCCAGAGAGCTAATTGCCAAATGCAGGGCAAGGCCAAACTTAGGATAGACTCAAACAGAACTTTCCAAAGCTTGAACCGATGAACTAATTGCTTCCTGCAATTAGATGAACTAATTGCTTCCTGCAAAAGCTTATATTTATATATGGCAGTTGGAAACATGTGGAAGAGGCCTTCATCCTGCAGTAGATAGACAATGGCTAGAATGAATGGATGGATGAATGAATGAGTGTGTGTGTGTGTGTGTGTGTGTGTGTGTGTGTGTGTGTACACATATACACACACACATATATATAATTTATATGGATTTATGTGTAATCCTAAACGATTCTGGTAGCCTATAATTCTATTAATCCACCAATGCATTCACTGATAAACTAATTTGACTAGAAAAAAGAATCTACACAACCAGCAAGCCCTAGTGTGAGTATGGTTGCTGACCTATACCTAGTTACTGCAAAGGCAACCCCATCCTATTTTTGATGCTACAGATTGAAGACAGTAGTTCTCTTCTCAGTCTCAAGTAGTGTTGTTCACTTTACCAGCTGCTCTTCATTTCATTGTAGGCAAATATGCTCAATCCTCATTATTCACGGATGTAAATTCATTTACTTGCTAAAATTTATTGGTAATTCAAAAATCAATACTTGTGAGGTTATTCACAGACATGCACAAAATACCCCCCTCCCCAAAAAATGACTCACCCAATGATAACATTTCCAGCTGAGTTTGAACAAGGTGGTATTCTGTCTTCCTGTTTCAGCTCTCATATTGTCAACAAGTGTCCTAAATTTTCCCTCGGAGCAATAGTTCAGCATTTGCTAATTCGGTGTTTTCAATGACTTTATAGAATATAATTACCACAAATAAGGAGAATCAACTGTACCTCTATACAGTTGACTGTTCTGTTAGAATGGCCTCTCCCCCTTCTGTCATTTGAAGTTGCTCTCCGTGATGCTGAAAATTACTGCAGGCACCTGACACACTCCCAGTCAATTCCCATATCTGAATTAGAGCAAGCATACATGCCACATAATTGCACAAATATAGCTTGAGGTTTATTTATTAAACATACCAAACATTTACAAAAAAAATGACTAGTAAGAGGGACGGAAAAATAGGAAGAGAGAAACATTAACAATAGTCAAGATATAAAAAGACAAAGGAATTAATAGCAATCTACAGTATCTGTAATTCTTGATCAGATATACAGATAATGTAGATTATGTTTGAATCAGAGGGTATAGAACTTCCCAGAGCCACTACAATATGTAAATAATTAGCATGGACAATCTCAAAGGAAGAGGATTTTTATATACGTAAGAACTAATTTAGTGTAGTGGTGAAGATGCTGGCATAGAAACCAGGAGGCTATAAGTTCCAGTCCAGATTTAGGCAGGAAATCTATCTGAGTGACTTTGAGCCAGTCACTCTTTCTCATGCCATCCTATTTAACAAGGTGATTGTTGTAGAAAACTTAAGAGGGAAGAAATGTTAGATATGTTTCAGTCATATAACTAATAACCATCATAATAACAGTAGCAGAATAAGGATAGAATGTAAACATTGGTTAATCCTTTCTCTATTTTGCACCATTAAAGAAATAATTTGGTAGATAGGAATGCTTTATGTAACATATTGGCGGGTTTGTTCTTTTTGTTATTATTTTTACATGTTCATGAGTAGATAATGGTGAAATTGTGATTATTAGTGATTTATCACTTATAGCTTTTATGTACAATGAGAGATTATGAACCGAAGACTAATTCCTTGTGTCCAAACACACTTGGCCAATAAAGAATTCTATTCTATTCTATTCTATTCTATTCTATTCTATTCTATTCTATTCTATTCTATTCTATTCTATTCTATTCTATTCTATTCGTTATAGAAAACTATAGAAAACTTGGTTTAGGCATCCATAGTCAAGTGAAGGAAAGCTAGAAATATTTTTCTAAACCGGCTTCATTTCTAGCCAATTTATACATGGGAAACAAACAGGTTAAGGCTGTCATACAGAAGAAACCTTTTCTACTCTGGGACTGTACCAGGAATGTGAAAAAATAAATAATGCATTCCTTATTGTTTCAAAGCAAACCAATTTGTTTCACACCTTCTTAACTAATGTGCAGGTCCAAATATGTTTATCTTCACCATTTCACACTTCTCTGAATTTGCAATATAGTTCTTGACTTGAGAGCATACTTAAAATGATATAGAAATATGCATTTTGTGCTAAAGGGCACACAAATATGCTTCTTCATGCTATAATATTTGTAAAATGCCATGTTTATCTCCTCAAAAAAATTTAAGTATATACCTAGATAAATATAGTGGAAGAATGAACAGTTATGACTTGGCATAAGCCAAGCATCCCTGCTCATTTTCTCCTCTTATCGTTGAGAGACATCTCAATATAATCCATCAATTACATAAATAATTTATAAATAATAAATTTAAAAATAAGTTTTAACTTAAAAACAAACAAAAAACCCACATCATTCATTAAAAGGAATTATTAAAACAACTCAAGAAGATTGGAAGTGCATTGAGGTGTCTTCCAAAATGTTTTAGCCTACCATGTCATTCATGAAGTTCTAAGGATGTTCAGCTGAAGATAGGTCAATGTTTTGCCTTAGAAAAATAGGCTGATTTAACTGAGTCAAAGTCCATGCTGAACTAGTTCCAGAATTTATGTACATCTCTCATTTCTTTACATACACTATGACTGCACTGTTTTGTTGCAATGTATTTGTGTGGAGCAGCTGGAAAGTGAACATAATGAAGACAATCACTTAAATATTTTATTTATTTATTTATTAGCTTGATTCATATGCTGTCCTTCTCCGGAGACTCAGGGCGGCTTACAATGCTTTTAAGCAATAGCCTTCATACTTTTTGTATATACCTGCTTAGTAGGGCTTTTGGCCCCCCCTAAGCGGCGTTCTATTTTATACAAAGTCAGCTTATTGCCCCCACAAACTGGCTCCTCATTTTACCTACCTCGGAAGGATGGAAGGCTGAGTCAACCTTGAGCCTGGTGAGAATTGAACTTGCAGTAATTGCAGGCAGCTGGCAGCTAAATACTACTTTAACAGTAGTTTAGTCCACTGTTTAGTCCGCAGGCTCCTGGTGAGCTAGCGGTGTGCTGCAGCTGCCAAAAATAGCCAATATAATCCTAGGCTGCATTAAGAGAAGGATAGACTCAAGATCACAAGAAGTATATATTTGTCTTGGTAAGACCACACTTGGAATTTTGGTCACCACAATTATTTTTTTAATTTAGAAAATTTCTATTGCTGCCTATTTGCACATGGCAACTGAAGGCAGCTTACACGAATATAAAAACATCATATATAAAAAAATAAAACTAATAGGAGAAAATATTCAAATAATAAATTAATAAAATAATATACTAGCCCCCCCACCCCGGTGACAACTCATCACATAAGCCGTTTAATGGGCTCCATTCCACTCTGGGTTCCCCAGGCCTGCTGGCAGACCCAGGTCTTCAATATGAAAAAAAATGTTGAAACTCTGGAAAGAGTTGCAGAGAAGAGTGACAAAGATGATTGGTGAGGGGCTGAAGGATAAAGCACATGAAGAACTGTTGCAGGAATTGGTATGTCTAGTCTAGTGAAAAGAAGAACGAGGGATAACATGATAGCAGTGTTTCCAATTTTGGGGGGGCTGCCACAAAGAAGAAGGTGTCAGCTTGTTTTCCAAAGCACCAGAAGGCAAGACAAGCAATGGCTGGAAACTGAGTACATTCCTGGTACAGTCCCAGAGAAGAAAAAGTCTCTTCTGTATGGCAGTCTTAAGTTCTTTATCTCCCATGCATAAATTGGCTGGAAAGACGCAATCTAGAACAAAGGAAAAATTTTCAGACAATAAGAACAATCAACCCGTGGAACAGCTTGCTTTCAGAAATCGTGGGGGCTCCAACACTGGAGGCTTTTAAGAAGAGACTGGACAGCCATTTGTCTAAAATAGCAATAGCACTTAGACTTATATACCGCTCAGTGGTGAAATGTAAAATTTGTTACTACGGGTTCTGTGGGTGTGGCTTGGTGGGGGGGTAATGTGACTGGGTGGGCATGGCCATTTTTTTTTTACTTTTAAAAGCATTTTTTCTACAACCTCTTCAGCCGAAGAGGTTGTTAAAAATGCTTTTAAAAGCCTCTGACAATCAGGCAACTCAGCTGGGATCGTCAGAGGCTTTTAAAAGCATTTTTTTTTCTACAACCTCTTTGGCCGAAGAAGTTGTAGAAATAATGCTTTTAAAAGTAAAAAAAAAAAAAACAGCCATGGCTCAGCTGGGCATGGGGGTGGGGTGGGCACAGGGATTTTTGCTACTGGTTCTCCGAACCACCCGCCACCATTGCTACCGGATTGGGCGATCCGGTCTGAACTGGGAGCATTTAACCCCTGATATCACTTCATAGTGCTTTACAGTCCTCTCTAAGCGGTTTGCAGACTCAGCCTATTGCCCCCAACAATCTGGCTCCTCATTTTATTAACTCAGAAGGATGGAAGGCTGAGTCAACCTTGAGCCTGGTGAGATTCGATCTGCCAAACTGCTGGCAGCCGGTGATCAGCAGAAGTAGCCTGCAGTACTGCATTCTAACCACTGTGCCACCGCAGTATAGGGTATAGGTCTCCTGCTTGGGCAGGGGGGGGTTGGACTAGAAGACCTCCAAGGCCCCTTTCAACTCTGTTATTCTGTTCTGTTCTATTTAATCTGATTCACCTTTTTCTTGAATTGATTTCCCATTCATTGTCAAGTCCCACTTGCACCCTTTCCCACTCATTGTCAAGTCCCACACCGTGGGCAAGATTAAAGAAGCAAGAATGGCACAAATTTCAGCAAGGAATCTTTAATACTAATCTAAGGTAACTAGAAATGAATTATTCCCAAACTTCATTTATATAGTAAGTTAATTAAGAGAGAAGCTTTGAAATGGTTTTTCCCCCATGTTTTTCAGTACCTGGACTCAGTTGCCTCTTCAAGACAAAACATTCAATTTCCTTATCCCCCACTTTCCAACAATATTTCACATCCATGCAGCCCTAAAAGCATTAGGTTAACTTCATCTTACTAAATGAGGCAGGCAGAAAGTATTCTCAGACTATAAAATCGGGACTTTTAAATTGCTTGCAGAAAGACTGATACTGGGTTCTGTCTGGTATCTCTGGATTCAAATGGCACTCCCATTCGCAGTTCCTTTCTTTGCTGCTCATATTTTTGATTGAATTAAAATAATTGCTTCATTCATAATCTATACTTACTACTTCATAGTGTTTAACATTTCTGACTTTGAGTGCCATTCAACATTTCACTATTTGCAGAGCTTATAATATGGCATGCAAGCACTCTACGGCTAATCCATGAATGTTTAAATATTGAGACAATGGATTTATATGGAAAAAGCTTTACCTTTGATCAATTGGTAGTTTAACTGCAAGGGGAAAATGGGGAAGTTAATCGGATTCAAATGAAGCATTGTTCAGTAGTTGTGTCACTGCTGCAAATATTATTAATTTCTTGCTTCGGTGGCTATGATTTAAGATGAATTTCCCAACAACAAATGATTTCTCTCTATTAATTAACTGAAGGAAATGCTTATGTTAATATTCTCAAATTATCACCTGTATTGCAGTGCTGAGTTATTTATTTTAGTCAGCAAATTAAGTGATTGATGAAATCAAAGCAGGATAGCTACATTAAATAAAATAGCACTGATCAGTCTACACTTTTTAATTGTAGAATGTTTATTCTGAACCACCCCAAATCTCAGCACTGATGCAAGTATTTCTAATTTTAATAAGAAGGTACCTAAACCTGACAGCTGTTCAAAAATGTTGCTTTGGTGTGTGTGTGCGTGCGTTTGTGTGAAAGAGAGAGAGAGAAACGTATCCCTAAGATTATTCTTTGCGCTTGGAAACTGGAAAACAGTTAATGCAGGGTTGATAGAAAATATATATACCATTTACCTCAACATCTGTTCCAGGTAAAGTGGTGGAAAAAGATAAAATTATCAACAGAGAACAACTCTTGCTGAGAAAGTGTGAACATGTTTTCTGAAAAATCCTATCTCACTAATCCTTCTGTGTGGTGTGAAGAAACCTGGCATTAGGGATGAGCTGGTGAATGCAGTTTTCTTGGACTCTGAAAGAATTTCTAACCAAAGAAACTTAACCAAGCTTAGTAATCATGGGATAACAGCTCCTCTTAAAAGATGAATAAACAAGCAGTGATCACTAGGTCAATGCAACTCATTCCTGATCCAGTCTGAATTTGAAGTGGGTTTTATTCAAGTCTGCAATTGAAAATTCGAGGACCCACTAATTTGATTTGAGATGCTTCAAGAGTCAAGACCGGTTTCAAATGGATTCTTCCATAGTTGTAATGCAGAAGAATCAGGCTGTCTGCATCTTTTCCCTCTTCCACTACAGAAATAGCCAGGATGGTAGACTTTTTAGAGAACAGGATTTTTACCTTCGCTACCAGTTCGGAACTATGAACGTGCATGCGCAGAGCATCCGTGACGACATCCGAGCAGGTGGGCGTAACCTACCGCCACCGCCACACAGGTTCACCCGAACCGGGGCAAACCAGTAGAAACCCACCAATGGCTTCCACATTGCCATAACAAATATCCCATAGTAAACTTGACTGAATCAAAACAGAAAGCATCCATCTCTGATTTTTTTTTTAAAAAAGTAGTTTTTCACTTTCTACTTTTCTGGGTTGATAGGCTTGGCATGAGATCGAAGGATTCCCTTTTACTTGCTCTTGTAGGATAGTGTGTCTTTGTGGTCATAGATCCCTGTGTTCTGATGGCTTAGGAGGTTAGAATAGATAGTTGCAATTCTGTGAAATATCCCCTTAATCATTGGCTTGTTAGAATGATAGAGCCGGAAGGGACCTTGGAGGTCTTCTAGTCCAGCCCCTGTTCAAGCAGGAGAACCTATACTGTTTCAGATAAGTGACTGTCTAGTTTCTTCTTAAAAATCTCCAGTGATGGAGCAGTGATTTCTGGAGGAAAGCTGTTCCACTGGTTAATTGTCCTCACTTTTAGGGAGTTTCTCCTTAATTCCAGATTGCTTCTCTCTTTTATTACTTTCCAACCATTTTTTGTCCTGCTCTCTGGTGCTATGTATAATAAGTTGACCCTCTCTTCTTTATGGCAGCCCCTCAATACTGGAATACTACTATCATGTCGCCCCTAATTCTTCTTTTTATTGGGAGGCCAAGCAAAGCAGAGCACAGTAGCAAACCTTGGCCTCTTCTGAGCATGTTTTGAATATATCACCTTTAAAAAAAATTATAATAGGATATATTTAATGGATTCATACATGTGGACTCACACCCGTGTCAGACAGCTCATCACAACTTTACCCTGTTTAGCACTCTCATATCCAGAAGTAAACTTGCAGTGCTGTATATTGTCTGTTAACAACCTTGGCAGAAAAGCCGCTGCAAAGGAGATCTCAAGGCAACTAAGCCTTTCACAGCCATCTGATCTGATTTGCTGCATTAAAGCAGCTTTCCACTCCAATTCACAACTCTGCTTCATTGCAGTGATTTGATCAAAGCTGCCTAGAACGGAAGGATCCCTTTGAAACTTTGGCTGGCTCTAGTTCTCACAAAAATGGAATTTGGGGTGGGTGGGAAGAATGGTATAGTGTGGGGGGTGTTTAATTTGTTCAAAAATTAAAGAATAAACAGAGTTCTCAAACAGAGTGAGAGACGCACAGAACCCTGATTAAGAAGAATACCTTGTCCCATTTTCTAGTAAGAGAGTGGCCATTAGGCATTGAAGCATAATGCACTGGTTTTCCTTCTTTCTTCAGAGCAACTTCCAGTCATTGCCCATGTGGGGTGAGGCCCAGAAAGAGAGAGAGAAAAAGAGAGGGGGAGAAAAAGAGAGAGAGAGAGAGATGGGAGAGGAGAGGAGAGGAGAGGAGAGGAGAGGAGAGAGAGAGAGAGAGAGAGAGAGAGAGAGAGAGAGAGAGAGAGAGAGAGAGAGAGAGAGAGAGAGAGAGAGAGACCCGTTTCCCACAAAAAATACCAGGAGCCACAAAAACTGGGTAGCAGTAGTGAAATTGAGCCGGTTCTATCCGGCTTGGGTGAACCGGTAGCACCGGCAGCGGTAGGCTCCGCCCACCTGCCCAGATATCATCACATCACATTTTGACCTTCTGCACATGTGCAGAAGGTCCTGCGCATGTGCAGAGGTGTCACATGTGCAGTAGCGAACCGGTAACAAAGGTAAGTAAATTTCACCCCTCCTGGGTAGGCGTGGCTAGGGTGGTGTCATGTGACTGGGCGGGAGTGAGTGATGTCGAGTTGGCCATGCCCACCTAGGTTTTGTGGCTCCCAGGGTTTTCTTTTCTGTGGGAAACGGGTCCAAATGGCTCTTTGAGTGTTTAAGGTTGCAGACCCCTGTTATAGTTGTTAGTCACCCAGGGTTGTATGGTACAATTTGAATGGGCATATAATTAGTAAATAAATTTGCATCACACAAACAAACAAACAAACAAACAAACAAACAAACAAACAAACATCCTTCTCCTTATCTCTCCTACACTGTTTGTTTTAGTGGCCAAAAGAGTCCTGAGTATAAAGAGAAGTGTAATCTTCAACATTTCTTCTCATCATCTTGGGTTTCTCTCCCAATGTCCACCAACTCTCAAATCATCTGAAGCTCATCTCAGGACTCTGGCTTGGTCAGCATCTCAATTTCTATCTGTTCTAAAGGACAACGCTGCACACTGACTAGTCCTTGCTCTTATAGAGAGCAATCTGGGATTGAACTTTTGTTGTTATCAAAGGCTTAGGTTTGGTAACTTCAAAGACCTTTGGTGATTTATAAATCCACTTGGTTTCAGTGATTTGACTAGTTCAGATTTGGCAGAGGGCAGACTTGAGGGTGGAGAGTTGCATGACTTCTGCTAGCCCAATGATTACTCTAGTATCAAAGAGCGTTGATACCCACTTTTTTTTTTATTTGATTTATATGCCACCCTTCTCCGGAGACTCAGGGCGGCTTACAATGTGTTAAGCAATAGCCTTCATACTTTTGTATATTTTATACAAAGTCAGCTTATTGCCCCCACAAACTGGGTCCTCATTTCACCTACCTTAGAAAGGATGGAAGGCTGAGTCAACCTTGAGCCTTGGAGAGATTCGAACCAGCAGTAATTGCAGGCAGCTGTGTTAATAACAGGGTGCTTAGACCACTGTACCATCAAGCCTCTTGTAGACATGTGAACAATCCTATCTCTAGCCCAGTCTAAATCCATGTGTCCAAATAGTTCAAGGTTACTGTCCACTTTAATTTTAATTCAGCAGTGCCTTTGAAATATCTGCCAAGCCTCCTGACTATATATTTTGGGTTGGTGCATCTAGTTTTTCTTGCTGCTTTGATAAAATGCTTATCTGTTTTCGTACAGTTTGTACAAATATTTGACCTACAGAAAATGTATGATTTCAGTTCCGCATTTGCTGCTGTCAAGCATGGTTTTTTGTTTGTTTGTTTGCAATTCTCTTTTTCTTTAGAAAGTTGGTCTGCCATAAATGTGTCAAACAACTTGACCTCAGCCAGACCTAGACATTCTAAAATCCATTATGTTTCATATCTGATTGAGAGGATAACTTCCTCCTTGATTTCTTTCAATCCAAGATAACAAGAGTGGTTGCCAAGTTCTTATGCAGAGACTGCACAAATCTTCTTTCTGGTTTGTTCATCTTTGGAGCAACTTGTTAAATCTTCAGCATAACTCAGAATAAAGGCCTCGTTGTTATTGAGTATAGGTAAGGAATCAGCCATGCCTAAAATCCTCTTTTAAAAAATTACTTTAGTCTTGGACTTCCCCATTTGTATCATGGTTGATCTGGAAGACCCATTTGCATCCTATTGGACTTTTTGTGCCAGGTTGGTTGTTAACTGCTGAACTTTATTTGTTCCTTGGAAAAAGGACATTTTCTCCTGTTGAGGTCTCTGCCATGTTCCTAATAGACCACTTATTGCTTCCCTTAAATTTTAACTTTTACTTATCTTAGCATCTCTGATTCTGATTCTAGTTTCTTCCAGGTACGGATCTTGCAACCAAATGTGACTCAATCATACATCATCTTAGCAAATTCATACCAGTTGAAACTAATTTAATTTTCAAGCTTACCACCAACCTTTTGAGTTGATATGGGAAAAGAATGAATCTAAATGCATATGATTGAAGTCATAATTTATGATGAAAATCTAAGAGAATTACTGAAGGATACAAAGGTGATGAGAGGTTTTCAATGTTAAACAATAATTTTTTGTAGTGTCAAGAGTAGCCCTTGGGAAAAATGGTCATGAACAAAATGGAAAGAACTGAAAGATATTAAGTGAACATAAAACAACTGAAGTTCTTTATGAAAAAGCATTAGAGAATTGATTAATTTTGTAACTGAATGAATATAAATTAGACATTAGGAAAGATGTGAAAGTTGTTTAGAACACAGTAAAAAGAATTATGTTATAAAATGGCCCAGAAAGGCATTGAATTACACTAATGGGAAATGTGCAGTGGTGAAATCTAAAATTTGTTACTACTGGTTCTGTGGGTGTGGCTTGGTGGGGGGGGTAGTGTGACTGGGTGGGTGTGGCCAATTTTTTTTTATACTTTTAAAACCATTTTTTCTACAATGCTTTCAAAAGGCTCTGATGATCCCAGCTAAACTGCCTGATCGGCAGAGGCTTTTTAAAAAGCCTCTGCCGATCAGGCAACTCAGCTGGGATCATCAGAGGCATTTAAAAGAAAAAAAGTCTCTGGCGATCAGGCAACTCAGCTTGGATCGTCAGAGGCATTTAAAAGAAAAAAAGGGTTTTTTTCTTTTAAAAGCCTTTGACGATCCCAGCTGAGCCACGTGATCATCAGAGGCTTTTTTTTTTTTTACTTTTAAAAGCATTTTTTGGCTGAAGAGGTTGTAAAAAAATGCTTTTAAAAGTAAAAAAAAAGCCTCTGATGATTGTGCAGCTCAGCTGGGCATGGGGGGGGTGGCGGGGATTTTTGCTACCGGTTCTCCAAACCACCCACCTCCATCGCTACCGGATTGGGCGATCCGGTCCAAACCGGCAGCATTTCACCCCTGGAAATGTGGAAAAAGATTCTTAGTGGAATTATGAAGTGAAAAAGGCATATACAAAAAAAAAAATTGTACATAAGAAAATGATTGCTGTAAAAAGAGAAAGACACAGAGAGAAAATAAGATAAAGATATTGTATAATGATACAGAGAGAAAGAGATGGTTACAAAACAAGTCAAAGGAATGGATAAAATTATGAATGGTAAAGAAAATACAGAGGATTTTTATGGAAATAAAAAAAGATTTCAGAATCCAGTAAAAATGGCTAAACAAGAAGCCATCCATTAAGTGAATGGAATTAAAAATAAAAACCATCAAATTATTTAGGATGAAACTCAGTGCTGGGAAAAGCAGATTATATCTGTAGGTTAAAAATAGAATTGAATTTAATGGTATATATTTTATTGTTTAAGAAAAAAATGGAAATCACAAATGCAGCGAGAAGACTGAAAATTGTCTAGCTGCACCAGTTGGAAAAGTGAATTCATAGCTGGAAAAATATTAAAATATGGATGTAAATTGTTTATGAGCAGTTGTGCGATTTCTTTGCTGTTTGAATGAAAATTGTATCGATGTTTGATGACAGGAAGAATGCTGTTATTGTCCTATCTGATAAAGGGGGGTGGGGAAGCCAAAGAGAATGCACATAATACTATGGGATTAAGTTAGGACATTTTGCAAATTCTGCTTGAACGGGTAAAGAGGTGACAATAAGCAAAATACTTTTTTTTAAAAAAAAATGTCAGAACTGGAGTGAAGCTTTATGGCAGGAATGGGGTGTTCACGGTTTTTGCTTTTCAGAAGGTCAATGAGAAATTTATGCATGTGAAAAATAAACTTTACTTCATATTTGTTGATTTAGAAAAAGGGTATGATGAATGGAATAAGCTTGAACTATGAAATATTTTGCAATTTTGTGGAGCTGAAAGTTGCTTGCTGGATACAACAGGAGATTTTCTGCTGGAAGTTAAGCCCATATGAAAATAAATGAATCAACATAGAGCAGGACTATGACCAAAATGTGCATTTTTGTGCATAAATGTACACAGTATGTTTGGGTGATTAATATATTTGAATAAAAAAACTAAATCATATAATATAATAGAAGTATGTCCTGTCTTGGAATATAGAGAGAAAGAATGTATCACATACAAATATATAACGGAGGTGTAAATCACCTGAAAAGGAAAGGGAATTACGAAAGAGGAACAGAGGGTTGGACTAGAAGATCTCCAAGATCCCTTCCAACTCTATTATTTTGTATTATGTAAATCTCTGGTTGGGTACAGTTAATGAGCTCCTCAACAAAAGAGAAGTTTAAAGAACAAAAAACAATATGAAGCTATACAATATATGGATGAGGTGGAAGAAAAGAAGAATTGGAAAGATTTAGTGAATTTTGTTAGCTTGAACTGGTTTACTTATCTAATATATTTAATTTCCTTGGCTTACCATTCCTTATTCTTTTCCTGTACTTTACATAGTATTATTTACAAGGACATCTACAGCAAACGGTGGTGTTGCTGAAATGATGTTACTCATCTAAAAACAGCATCGTGCAAATGCTGCTTTATGTACTTGCAGCTAGCTCATGTACATAAACTGTGTCATGTGTCACAAATGTGTCATCTTTGGTTCTTTCTTATTGCCCTCCAAATGCCCAGGATTGCATAAGAACAGCACGATTAGGCATGAATGAAGGCGAATATAGGTGTCCCAGGATAATGTTGCAGGATCCAATCTGGGTCGGTCACTGGGACCAGACGTTTTGTCTTCTACTAGCTCAGAAGACTAAAACCTCTGGTCCCAGTGACCAACCCAGATTGGATCCTGCATGATTATGCATGTACCGTATTTTTTTCAGAGTATAAGATGCACCTTTTTCACCCCTAAAAGCGAGTGCAAATTTAGATGCATCTTATACACTGAATGTAGCTCCTCCCACCCACTGGCCCCCATCCTTTGGCCTTTGCGTCCCAGCAGTTTACCTCCTTGCAGCAAGCAGCAAGAAGAAACAGCTCGTTTCAGCTTCAGCACAGCCTAATTAGCACAAGTTGATTGGATCGGCCTCCCGACTCTCAGCTGTTTTGCTCTTGGCTGTTTTGCGCAGGCCTCTGCTGCTTGCTGCAAGGAGGTAAATTGCTGGGAGCAGATTTTTTTTTTTTCTTGTGCTAATCAAGCTATGCTGAAAACGAAAATGAAAGTAAAGCAAGCTATTTGCTGTTTGCTGCAATGAGGCAAAATTGCTGGGAGGCAGAGGCAGATTTCTTTTTCTTGTTTTCCTCACCAAAAAAGGTAGGTGTGTCTTATAGTCGGGAGCATCTTATACTCTGAAAAATACAGTACATCTGTATGTAAAAACATTAGTTTTCCAATTCAGAGTATTGCTATGCAGCTTTACATAGGTTGCAGTACCAGCATACCCAAGCTAAGTCATATGTGCTGTCACATAGAGAAAGCAGAAGGTCAGCCATCAAACATTCATAATGCATTGTGGGATTCTCTTTCTTTGTTCTGTCTGGTCTCCTCCTCTTATACCCAAGATGCTTTCTAGGGCAACAGCCACTGTGACATGCCCAAAAGGATCAGTCTGGATCAGTCTTCACTGAACTGATCCAGTCCAGTTCAGTGAAGATCACCTATGGCCAGGCTGAGCAGATGTGGCTGTGTAACACCTTTCAGATTTCCTCAAAACTCCTGAAAAGGTCACAGCCTCAGTTTTGAGAAACCTCTCCTGCATCTCATACAGGTGTAGGTTAGATTAGATTTATTAAAGGTGATTAGCTTTAGCAAAGTTTTCACATTTTATAAGCTTTTATCACTTTAAGCCAGAAAAAATGCATTTTAAACCATTTCATTTATAGGTAGATAAATTATACATGTGTTAACTCTATTCATTCCATAATGTTAAACTAATGGAATAATTGAATTATTGATAAGGCATTTCAATGTAATTACATAAATTTATAGCAGACAGAAAGACTACCTGCGGCTATGGTGTGTGTGTGTGTGCATGTGTGTGTGTGAGAGAGAATGCATGCACGTGCTTTGCACACTGTTCTGCAAAGAAATGAAAAACAAAGGCAAAGTTGAGATGGAATTATTTAGATGCTCGCATCTAGATATGGTTCAGCTTGCTGCTAGAACTTGGAAACGATGAAGTTGGGCATCTGACTTGATGTAATCCAAACATAAACTTATACATTTGAGACTGCAAAGGTTTTCATGTATGAATATTTGCACCAATGTACCACAGTAAAATATCTGAAGATATGATCCTGTTCTCTAATTCAGAAGTTGAATCCAGGCAGAATTTGCACAATTCTAATTAAGGAGGCATTTTTCAGAGATCTTGGATTTGAACAACGGTTGGAATCCTATGAAAGCAAGGACAATTTATCTGAAGGTCAAAGGATATCTCAAATCCAGGTCTAATGGTCTGCTCTGGTTTTCTGACAGCACTTCTCTGAACGAATAACAGAATAACGGAATCGGACGAGATCTTGGAGGGCTTCTAGTCCAACCCCTCTATACAGGACATCCTATATCATTCCAGACAAGTGGCTGTCAAGTCCCTTCTTAAACCCTCCTGTGCTGGAGCACTCACAACCTCTGGAGGCCAGCTGTTCCACTGGTTAATTGTTCTCACTGTCAGGAAATTTTCCTTAGTTCTAGGTTGTTTCTCTCCTTGATTAGTTTCCATCCATTGCTTCTTGTCCTGCTTTTATGTGCTTTGGAAAATTAATTGACCCCTCTTCTTCGTGGCAACTCCTCAAATATTGATGTGGTTGCCAGAAAGAGGCTTCTGGTTTTCTAGTTCATTTGGAAAATACTGTTTTTTTGTTCATAGATCAATATTGCTAATGTAATGTAGAGGGGAGACAGGCTAATAATAGGTGTGGCTGAAGACATAATGAAGGAAGGGTCATCCATTCTTCCTTTTCTCTATCCTTCTGTGACCCTTATTTTTTTTTTTCTTTCTCAGCTGCTGAGGGAAGAAATATTCCCCCAAAGACTAAATTGCTTGCTTGCACAGAACTACTAAAATTAAGCTGAAGGACATTTTTGGTGTTAGGGCTCATCACTTGCACTCCCACTCCACAGAAAATAAAGAAAAACAAATCAAATCAAGGCTAAAATGAAATCAAACCAATTTTGTTGTATACATGATGTACAATGACAATAAAACAGGGGTGAAATGCTCCTGGTTCAGACCAGTTCAGCTGAACCGGTAGCGATGGCAGCCAGTGGTTCGGAGAACCGGTAGCGTTAGGGGCACGAACTCCACCCACCCACCCGATCACCTTTACTTCCTGGTTTTAACCCAGTGAATGCACTTCTGAACCAGTTGGAAAGGTAAGTAGATTTCACCCCTGCAATAAAGGCTATACTATGCTATACATTCAATTTGGCCCATTTCTGTAATTCAGATGAAATGGAATTAGTTCACAAAGTGTCTTGTTTATTGGCAGGATTACTGTAGAGATGAAGGGCAGGGAAAAGGAAGAAGGAAATGCAAATAAACATGTGGAAATGATCTTCAAGGGATCTTCAAGGGATCGAAGGAACCTAACATATGTGGTAGTTTTATCTTATTTTGTTTTAAGGGAGGAAAATTGTCTCTTCTGTTATGACATCTGTGATCTCAAATGCTGCTGTCTGTGCGTAGCAACGTGTGCTTGATCATGGTGTGAGGGAAGGGGAAATATGGGGCGAAAAACCCAAACTCAGCACCTTCATGACTCTTTGCTTTCCTCCTGGATTTGCTCAAACATGTAAGATGAAAGAGTATTTCCCTTCCAGCCTGAGAATAGCTTGGAGTCTGTCTGTTTCCTTGCTGTGCTCTGCAAAACTGTGACAATTGTTTGACAGTTGGCACTTAGTTATTGTCCCCTCACACCACCTTCTCCAGGCATGGAGGGGAGAGACAACAAGAGGCAGGCAGGGGCCCTCACTACCTAGATGGATGTGATTTATTTTTTTTTCCTTGTAAAGAAAGCATATGAATGATGTATGAACATATAAATGAATGAATGAGGAAGGGAAGGAAAAATCTTGCTGAAGAAGCAAACATAAACAGTCCCCCTCAGCTAAGGCAATTGCATTCAAATGCAGAAGCCAGCAAGCCATTTCTCTGTTTCTTAGATCTACACTGTGTCTTTTGTGCCTTTTAGACCTGTAGGAGGACAATCAAACTTCCTCTCTTTCCAAACTGTGGCAAAATACAACTTCTAATCATCCAAACCCATGAATTCTCGCGCTTGCCTCTGTGTTTGAGCTGCAGCTGTGAAATCGTATCTGCTTTAGGATGGCAGGATGTGGATTGTGTGGATGCGTTTCCCCACCTGTTCCCCACACTAGAGAATTTTTTTTTCTTCCAGAATCTTTGCGTGAAGAGAAAGTAAAGAGGAATCAAAAGGAAAGTTTAAGGAGGTCTTTGGGATGTAAGGGAGAGACGCTTGCTTTATATAAAAGAATTTTTTATCTTTTTTTAATTTATCAAATTTATTTGCTGCCCATTTTGCTGTTCACATCTGGTTGTGTGAGTGGAATTGCTATCAATTCTAGGAGTTGCCTTACAGCCTCTGCTATGAGTCCTGAAAGCGGTGATTCCATGGGTGTTCCTTTGATTTGTTAATATGTTTGCCCATCAAATTAAAAGTATGTGGTTAGGCAAAGGGTGAGAAGAGCCCAAATGGGTGGTCAATATGTCTAGCTGTCCACTATCCACCATAGAACACGATATTCCATTTTATACTATAAAACAGGTGACAAATTGACTATTAACAGGCACATAGACATAAACAACATCTACATACCATTCAAGAGACAATCAAAAAGCCAGCAATCAAAACCCAGATGAACAGAGATTAGCATCAAGATTAACATTAGACTAACAGTCAAGAAGCAAACAATACCTCAATCAAGGAACTGTCAAACAAGCCAACAGTAAACTGTCCAAACAAAGAACCATCAAGATCATTCCCATCAACATTGACAGCTACTAGAATATAATATCAGAACAAACCCCACTCCCTATTAGCACTGATGATGCAAGAAAACAACCAAGAGCAAGGACTCCTCATATGCTATGTCTATGAGAATGGGCAATGGCAATTTTGTTTCCTTGGAAAAATGTCCTCAGCTCAGACCTGTCCAACCAGCCCAATTTATGAATAGAATAGAATAGAATAGAATAGAATAGAATAGAATAGAATAGAATAGAATAGAATAGAATAGAATAGAATAGAATAGAATAGAAGAGTTGGAAGGGACCTTGGAGGTCTTCTAGTCCAACCCCCTGTTCAGGCAGGAAACCCTACACCATTTCAGACAAATGGTTGTCCACTCTCTTCTTAAAAACTTTCAGTGTTGGAACATCCACGACTTCTGGAGGCAAGTTGTTCCACTGATTAATTGTTCTACCTGTCAGGAAATTCCTCCTTAGTTCTAGGTTGCTTCTCTCCTTGATTAGTTTCCATCCATTGCTTCTTGTCCTGCCCTCAGGTGCTTTGGAGAATAGCTCCTCTTCTTTGTGGTAACACTGAGATATTGGAACACTGCTATCATGTCATTCCTAGTCCTTCTTTTCATTAAAGCATTCCAATGTATGGTGGAAATCACTACCAATTACTTTTGTACACTTTTGCATTCTGTCTGTCTGAGTCACTATGAAAAATGTCAAAGATCAAAATACATGTTGTCTTGCTCAGGTGAATTCAAGTCACTCAACACTGCCTATCCATTCTTCTCTAACCAATATGGTCTTCTGTATATTGAGTCCAATGGAATAATCAGCAGTATGTACAAATGTTAAGACGCGCTTAGATAATTAACATATGCCTTCTCAACCTTACAATTTTTCCCGAATACCATCATTCTGCTTAACAACTAATTCCCACAACACTGTCAAATAATTTACTAAGATTGTATTACTATTATTCTTCTCTTCCTTCCTAGTATCTATCTCTTCCCACTTATAAGTATAACCATGTTGCTTGTATCTTTCAATTTATATTGTTTTTATTTGTTTCCTAGTACAATTTGATAGCTTATTAGTAACCTTGACTATCACTAAGTGTTGTATCTTTTTATTCTTGATGAATGTATTTTATTCTCCTTATGTACACTGAGAGCATATGCACCTAAGACAAATTCCTTGTGTGTCCAATCACACTTGGCCAATAAAGAATTCTCTTCTCTTCTCTTCTCTTCTCTTCTCTTCTCTTCTCTTCTCTTCTCTTCTCTTCTCTTCTCTTCTCTTCTCTTCTCTTCCCTTCCCTTCCCTTCCCTTCCCTTCCCTTCTGTTCTACTCTACTCTACTCTACTCTACTCTACTCTACTCTACTCTTATGTGAGGCCACCAGAACCCTCTAGAACTTGCCATCAAATCATGATGCAATTGAAGAGGGGAATTATTAAATGTATGGAGGTTCATTATATTAAATGTATTTAATCAGATGCATTGTTAACTAACAGAAAATGAAGAGAAGTCAAGACTTGGATTTGTTCTGCTTCGGCCGGCTCGTTAAGAATATGGCTCTCAGCGTGCCATTCAAAGGCCCTCAGCTCAAGAACGTTGCACATCTCTCTCACAAAACTATTAATTTTTGCTTTTGAAAAAAAAATCTTTTTATGCATCTTTAACAGAGGCCCAGCGGGAAGAAGTTTAACAAGCAGCTTTTCTACCACTTTGACTGATGTTCTCATTGATTTCAGTTATTACAAGTATGACAAGATCTTTTCTTGCATCAGAAACTGGCAATGGTCCAAGAAATTCCCCCAGAAGACAGAATGCTCAAGATCCTTCATCTTTTGTTGATTCTAGTAGCGTTTGAAGGCTGCATGGAAGAAGCCTGCTAGATGAAATTCATCTTTTCTACTTCGTTATTTCAGGTAAGTGATGAAAACCACACACAGAGACAGACAGAAAGACACACAGACAGACACTCGGAGATACCATATTTTTTGGAGTATAGGATACACTGGAGTATAAGACACACCTTAGTTTTTGGGGAGGAAAATAAGGGTGAAAATCTGCCTGCCAGGTATTCTTCCGGCTAGTCCTTAGTCTGGTCAGTTTCAGCACATTAGTTCCCTCGCTGGTTTTGAGGTTGGGGCTGGTTGGGGCTAAAAAACAGCTTCTAAAGCACAGCTGATCATCAGAGGGAGCAGCAATTAGAAAAGCAGGCAAAGCACGGAAGATCGCTTCGCTCGTGTTGGGGCTGAAAAACAGCTTCAAAAGCACAGATGATCGTCAAAGGGAGCTCCAGTGACTAAAGCTAGCAAAGTACGGAAGGGGTAAGAGAAGGTAGTAGCTGTTCCGGGTAGCTATTTTGGGCACCGTGCGCGGGCTTATATTTGGAGTATAAGATGCACCCAAATTTTCAGCCTCTGTTAGGAGTGGGAAAAGTGTGTCTTATACTCTGAAAAATACAGTACATACTTCCCTGGGAAAAACTGTGGCTTACTCTTGATTAAGTCTATGTAGGATTGCTCCATGAGGCACACTCCCACTGACTATCAGAAAATGGTCAGAAAAATGTAGAATGAGAACAGATCCATAGTTAAAAAGACATATCTGATCCCTATTTCTCATAAATAAAAAAAGTGAGAAGAAAATACTAGATAACCAAGTGATCATGTCAATCTCATTTTAAAAAAAGATTCTAGTGTCATGAATGAGACAAGTGTCTATGTGCTGCTAATGTGAAAAGTCCATGTAGCTTTGTTTGATGATGATAATGAAATGCTGTTGGTGATGACAGATTTACCATGGGATCCTAATGCTGTGCCTATCTTGCATATCACTGTTCCTAGGATTGGTCATTTGAGGAGTTGAAAGTGAAAGTTAAAATACTTGGTGGTTTGATCCATGTTGAAAATCCATTGATTGGTTCCAACCACATTTTCCATTAATGGATCTATTTCAGTGTAGGGTTTTTTGTTTGCTTGGTTTCATTTTAAATTCTAAAGAGCAGATAGTTCCTTCAGTAACCTTGATTTCCTTGAGTGAAATGAATTATCTGAATCCTTTTCAGCCTGGGTATTGAGCTGAATGGGTTACGAAAACAGTTATGCTAATTTAAAAGCAATTATAGCTTTTTAAAAACTATTGTAGACAGTAGTAATTGTAAAACCTAATAACAACTTCGAAGGTAAAATAAAACATTGGGCATGCTAGACTATTCAATGCCATTCAGTACCATAATTGTGTTATATTTTTGTGGGAAACGTCTCTAACATGGAACATCACCATGGCTTGGTGGGCGTGGCAGGGGAGGGATACTGCAAAATCTCCATTCCCACCCCACTCCAGGGAAAGGATACTGCAAAATCCCCATTCCCTCCCCATTCCTGGAGAAAGGATATTGCAAAATCTCCATTCCCACCCCACTCTGGGGCCAGCCAGAGTGACATTTGCCGGTTCTCTGAACTACTCAAAATTTCTGCTAATGGTTCTTCGGAACCTGTCAGAACTTGCTGGATTTCACCCCTGGTAAAATAGACCGAGAGATAATGGCCCTTATCTTACATGGCTGAGGAAAGACTTGAATATTCATCCCTCTGGTCCTCATCCAATATTTAAACCATATTTCTGGAAAGAGGGAATACGGTTATATTAAGATTCTTCTTCAATTGCTACCTTTGAATCTGCAGAATTGGCTCCTGCAACAGCCACAAAGGTCTACTACCCAACAACCTCAAGATGCACCACCAGAAATGTTCGAATCTAGATCAAGTTCCTGTTGACTAATCTCACCTTTCACTTTTTCCAAGAGCTATTGACCACCAAGTCATCCAATCCGAACTGGACATCTGTAACAGTACTTTTGTCTTGGCTGGACTCTGATCGTTAGGCAGGTCTTACGGAAGTGATTGAGGCTTAATCTGTCTTGTTTGTCTGGGATGAGTTTGATCCTGTTTGTCCTAATAAAGTGGACAGGGTTCTTGGAACTGTATGTTTGTCCACATTTGTGTTGTCCTCCTGGTTAGTTCAGACTTCCCTGGAGATGACCTTTCACTGAATCCTGGAAGTGATGAATGCATCCTTGAGAGAAGAAATGCTCCAGCTGATACTTCAGAAGGCAGTAGTAAAACCCTTCTCCTAAAATTGTTGCTGGACCCCATCATGCTGGACAATTTTCATCCCAACTCCAGCCTTCTTTTCTCAATTACTGAGAAGGTGATCATGCTGCTTATTCAAGCAGATTATCTGCCCTCCATCCAGTCAGTTTTCAGACCTGGATAAGGACTGAAATGGCACTGATCAATGCTTGCAGTTTATTTCTAGTGGTAGTGGGGATGGGGGTAGTGTGTCATCCTGTTACAAGTTATGAATTCATCTTGGTACATTCGTATCGTTTCTGTTCCAAGAGCTGCATTGGCTATCTTTGTACTTCGAGGTGCAATTCTAGTCCCTAGATGTTTTAAGGCCAAATTATTTGTGAGATTATTATCATGAGCCGTGATGGTGCAGTGGTTAGAATGCAGAACTGCAGGCTACTTCTGGTGTCTGCTGGCTGCCTGCAATTTGGCAGTTCAAATCTCACCAGGCTCAAGGTTGACTCAGCTTTCCATCCTTCCAAGGTGGGTAAAATGAGGACCCAGATTGTTGGGGGCAATATGCTGACTCTGTAAACCGCTTAGAGAGGGCTGTAAAACACTGTGAAGCAGTATATAAGTCTAAGTGCTGTTGCTATTGCTATTGCTACCCACAGAAGCTATCTTAACATCCAGATGGTGGTACCATGTCTCTCTCTGCTGCTATTTTTAAGAGTGATCTGATTGAAGTACACCTCTCAAAAGGACAAAAGCTTTCTTCGTGGTATTTGCATCTCTACTTGCCCAATTTGGTCCAGCAGGAGTGGCATGCTAAGAATCCTGGCAGTTAAGGATTGTCATCTTTCTGAACCCAAAAAGGTATGTCTTTTGCTTCCCAGTGCCTTCCCTTTGGAAGACCATTTTCATATCTTGGCAATTTTTCCCACTGTCTTGAAGGCCTGGAATATGTTTCCAGGCATGAGTTTCAGAATGTTAATTGGAGACCATGAAATTGGTGATTGCTGATAAATTGGTTTCATGACTTGGTAGTTATACGTATTGAAACGTTATATTGTTGTATTTTGATTTGAAATGCTGTTAGAACATGGAACATAGAATAATGGCATTGGAAGGGACTGTTAAGGAATTCACAGAGCAACCCTATAGTAGCAAGTGTGTGCACATGAAAGCGATTGAGAGTAGTTGCAAATAAACACAGCCAACACAGAGATACACTGAGTTGTGTTTACTTTTAGGAAATAGTAATAAGGCACAGTCCAATAAACAGTCCAGGTCATACACAGATAAAGCAGTAGATAGTAAAACAATAGTCCAGGGATAATCCAATAACAAAGTCTTCTTACCAGTCGTCGTAGTCATATACAATAAACAGTTGCAAACAGTAACAAACACAGCAAAGAGCAGTAAAGAGCAATAATGATCAGCAAAGAGCAATAATGATCAGCAAAGAGAAACAAACCATGTTTCAAGCTCCCTCTTAAGGACATTGGCTACAGAGCTAACCAATCAGGACACAGTATGATGCAATACAGCAATACAGTCTTAAAGCTATATTGAAGGTTTATATATTGCCAACCCAACAAGTTATGTAATTATCATTTCCTAACAGGGACCCTGGAGATCTTCTAGTCCAACCACCTACTCAAGCAGGAGACCTTATAGCTTTTCAGATAAATTCTTGCCCAGTCTCTTTTTGAAAGCCTCCAGCGATGGATCACCCACAACGTCTGAAGGCAAGTTGTTCCATTGGTCGATTGCTTTTACTGCTAAGAAATTTCTCCTTAGTTCTACGCTGCTTCTGTCCTTGATTAGTTTCCAACCATTGCTTCTCATCTTGTCTTTTGATGCTTTGGAAAATAGTTTGACCCCCTCGTCTCTCTAGGAGCCCCTCAAATATTGGAACACTGCTATCATGTCTCCCTTAGTCCTTCTCTTCGTTAAACTAGACACACCCAATTCCTGTAATCGTTCTTTGTATGTTTTAATCTCCAGCCCCCTAATCATATTTGTTGCTCTTCTCTGCACTTTTTCCGGTCTCAACATCTTCTTTAGGCATTCTTGTTAGGCAGGCCAGAGTCACTATGGTGACCAAAGCAGCTATGTAAACCAAATAAATAAATAAATAAATGTTTGAGGACCCCACCTCAACCATTGCACAACTAGTTCTTTTTTTTTATGGAGACTTGGTTGGCTCCCTTCTTATTGGCTTGATATTGGATTTTTCGAGATTAATGGCTCTCCGTGATTTTAGAAGTTTCTCCTTTTTATTACAATGTATGCATCGATTGGATTTGTTTTGTTGGAAACCCATGTCTTTGCTGCTTTCAGGGTTTTAGTATAAATTACCTCTGTGAGCAGAGGAATGATTTAAAAGCACATGAGACAAATAAACAAAATATTTTTTATAGAGGCACACACACTTTCTTATATATTTGCCACAAGCGATGGCAAAAGGTACCCTGGGGGTATAGAAGAAATAGCAATGGATGGCCAATCAGATAATTAGCACATATCTCTTCCCATGGGAAATAGCCACAGGACAAGGCTCCAGTTTAAGGCAACCACAATAAAACACAGACACACACTGCAGTTCCACATGGAAAAACGAATAAAGCTGTCCAATACTCATAATTTGTGAAGTCACCAGAATGCCAGCTTGTGTCCCAAAGTTTCTTAATATTAGGAATCGCTCATGTCCTTGGAATGTCATTTGAAAGGGAGCATTAAATGCTTCGCATCTATACTTATTTCTGTGCTGATGGGAAAAAAACATGTGCTGGGCAAAACTCAGTTTATAAAGCATGCATTATTTACCCAAGTGACAGAAAACAACTCCTGAGGAACTGTTGCGGTGTTTAATATATGTATTATTCAGGGAGTTTGCTTTTAGGTATTATATATTCATGTAACCTTTCATGCAGATGGAGAACATAGATAGTGGGTGGTTGCTAAGGGTTTCCAATCCCTCCGTAATTTTTTTAGCATGATTCTGAGCTGAATTGCTGACGGCCACATGCAGGGCTTCTTCCGACATGGATCTTTTGACATGACAGTTGTCCCATTTCAAGTGCACACCAGCTAGATTGGCCTGGAAAGCGGGGGGGATGTTCTTGGAAAGAATTAAATGCTTTAGATTTTTGAGACCTGTATGTGCTATGTATATATTTTCCATCTCAGGAAGAATAACACAGTTGAAAAGGACCTTGGAGGTCTTCTAATCGAACCCCTTGCTCAGGCAGAAAACCCAATACCATTTCAGACAAATGGTTGTCCAATCTCTTCTTAAAAACTTCCAGCATTGGAGCACCCACAACTTCTGGAGACAAGTCATTCCACTGGTTAATTGTTCTAACTGTCTGGGAATTCCTCCTTAGTTCTAGGTTGCTTCTGTCCATCCCTTGTTTCTCGTCTTGCCTTCAGTGCATTGGAGAATAGCTTGACTCTTTTTTGTGGCAACCTCTGAGATATTGGAAGACTGTTATCATGACACCTGTAGTCCTTCTTTTCATTAATCCAAGACCTCGGTGCCTTCCGCAGTGCCCTTAAAACTTTCTTTTTTCAGCAAGCCGGGATGGCTTAACATATTTTTTAAATATTTTTAATTGGTTTGTTATTTTAAATTGGGGCCAAATTAATATATATATATATTTAATTGTTTTTAATGTTTGTATTGTATGTTTCTATCTGGCTGTACACCGCCCTGAGTCCCTCGGGAGAAGGTGCAGTATATAAATTCGAAATAAAATTAAATTAAATAAAATTAAAGTAGACATACCCAATTCCAGCTTATGTACTTTAGCCTCCAAGCTCCCTTCCAACTCTGTTATTCTGTTATTGCTGCTATTGCTACCAAGATGAAGCCCAGGGTGTCCAACCTTGGCAATTTTAAGAGTTGTGGACTTCAAATTCCAAAATTCCTCAGCCTCCATGCTGTCTGGGGAAATCTATAAGTTCAACTCCATAAGTCTTAAAGTTGCCAAAGGTGGATATCCCGAGGTTCATCTTGATAGTAATAGCAGCAAGAGCAGAATAACAGAATAACATAGTTGAAAGGACTTGTAGGTTTTCTAGTCCAACCCCCTGCTCAAGCACGAGACCCCATAACATTTCAGACAAATGACTGTCCAGTTTCTTCTTAAAATCCTCCAGTGTTGGAGACCCCACAACTTCTGGAGGCAAGTCATTCCGCTGTTTAATTGTTCTAGCTGTCAGGAAATTTCTCCTATGTTGCTTCTCTCCTTGCCTAGTTTCCAGCTAACTGTAGCGTCCTGTGGTCATATGACCACGCTTTATGACTTCTATCAAAAACTGACATTTACTTCTGTTTTTTGACAAAACCAGTTCATAGGGAACAATTGCTTTACTTAACAACTATGGAGGTCACTTAAGGACTGTGGTGTTCACTTAATGACTGCTACAAAAGAGGTCATAAAATCAGGTCAATCACAGAAGCGTCCCGCTTTATAACTTACGACCTTAATAGATTGTCTCATTATGGTCATAATTAGAGGAGTATCTCTGTATATGGTAGGAATAGAAATCGTGTAACACTGAAGCTGCAGGCCGGAGGCATCCCTGGAGGGAGAGCGATGTAACAACAGCAGTATTTCATCATAACGCAAGTTTCATGCTTTTTGTCTTTGCATCAGTGATGTTGCACATACATGTACCAGTGGTGGGATTCTACTGGTTCGGGCGAACCGTTAGCTCTGACTATCAGCCATGAGCGAATCAGTTTGCTCCCATTTTGAAGTGGGCCCGTCCTCCCGCCCCTGCGTTATACTCACATATATTTCCATTTCCAAAGCCCAGAATGGATTGCCGTGCCTCAGCTGTTTTCCTTGCCGGCAGCAATGTGGAAGGTCAGTTTTCTCCAAATTGTGCACGCATGCAAAATGTGTGCTTAGCGAACCAGTTGTTAAACCAGGTAGGATCAGTGGTGGGTTCCTCCCGGTTTGGCCCGGTTCCCCCGAGCTGGTAGCGGTGATGACATGATGTCACTGAACCGGTTCTGCCCCCCTGCCCCCTCACCCCCCCACCCCCCAATCTATTGCTGCCTCCTGAGTCCCAGCTGATGGACTATAAGGAAAAAAAACTGTTTAAACTGTTGCCGCGGGGCTTCAAAGGGCCGCCCTACAGCTGATCAGTGGTAAAAGGCAGTTTGGTGATAGACCGGTGCCTCCAAAAACAAATGAGTAGACCGATGCCTGCAAAAATAAATGGGTAGACCAGTGCCTGCAAAAATACATGAGTAGACCGGTGCCTGCAAAAATAAATAGGGTAGACCGGTACAGCTCTGCAAGCAGTTAAAAGCCTGGTAGACCAGTACCTCTGCTAAATCCTAAAGAATTGTCACATGACCATGAAGCCACACCCACAAAATAAGCCACGCCCACAGAACCGGTAGTAAAAAAATTTAGAACCCACCCCTGGGTAGGATCCCACCCCTGACATGTACGAAAGAGGAATTGATATTCCACATGCATGCTGGCTGGAGAGTTCTGGGAGTTGAAGTCCACACATCTTAAAGTTGCTAAGCTTGAAAAAAACACCAAGCTGCTTTGGAACCCAGCAGTTGTGTCTCCTGTAAAAGAAAGATATATTTTCCCCTTGAAAAAAAAAAGGGGGGGCATGTACATGAGATGCCCCCTCTAAATCTACTAAATGCAGCCAGTCTTTTCTCCTGAATCTTTAAAATTTAAGCCCAGCTCTGCAGTGTCAAGGGAAGTAGCAGCTCTACCGACGGACCATCCATTTTGTTTTGAAAAATGCTAGAACAAGTCAGGGAATAGAACCAGCTTAAATGTCAGCACTTAGAAGCCGGGTAAACAGCAAGCGGCTATCAGCAATCCATCTCCTTTGTTTTTAAAGTAATGTTTTACTCCTGACAGGCAATTTAATTGCTAGCAGGAGTAACCACTAGACCTGGAGAGATAAAAAACTTTTTGGACCAATTCTGTTTCAAGTCCACAGTTTTTCTTTGTAGTTTTGAAATCAACCTGGCTTGAAGTTTCAGCACTTAGAGTGGTAGTAACCATGGTCTGTAGGGGAATGCCAGGAAAATAGTTATTAGGCAGCATTTTATACTGTGACAAATTACATTTTGAAAAACAACAAGGATTAATTACAGTAGGCGACAGCAAAGCTATGGAAAAAAATGGGGACTAAACGAAAAGAAATTGAAAATCCTATAGAAGTTCAAATATAAAACACATAGAGTGATTTGCAATAGATAATGAAAACAACATGAGGAATATATATGTAATAATATATGTAATACTATGATCTTTACTATGACCTTTAAAATCATTTCCTTCTGAAGTTAAGTCATAAAAACAATATAATTTTTATTAGTAGTAAATTTTCTCTCCCCCCTTCCCCCGAAGAAAAGAATATATACAAAATACATTTGCCGAATGTTATTTATTAATAACACTGGCATAGTACCTTCTAAACTCACAAAATTAATGAAGGTGTATTAAGTTTATATTAAATAACATCAGAAAGTGAAGTAAACAGTATTGTAAAACAATCAAAAGATGGTGAACCTCAGGTCAATAGTTTTGAAAAGGAACATTTCAAAGCTTTTAAAAAAGAATTAATGTTATTATGTCAATTGTACAATAATACACTCAGAAGTGACTCTTACAAACAAATTCAATAATTGATTATTCTTAAATCAAGTAAACATCCCAAATAGGTGTCATTACATAGGCCAATAGCATCATTAAATCTAGATTTAAAAAAACATTATTAGTAAACTAAGCACATTTCGAAGCAAATACAACAATCTAATTTTAGAGGTATAGCAACGAACAAAAATATTCAAGATCTTAATATGAAAAAAACCAGCATGTAATTAATCTTGTTTCAGATGAGATTTTCATTTTTCTTAAAAATCCAAACAAGAATTTACATCTACAATTCAATTTTTTTTAAAAAATTCCTGCAGGAGCAAAATGTAGAAGTTTATCTTGATAATTCTTCTGCTTTGTTAATTACCACAGGCAAAAAAAAATTGCAAAGTGCTTCAAGAAAATTACAGAAAACCATATTAGTCCAGGGAGATATTTAGGAATAGCTACTACAAAGGTTGACATCAATTTAAAAAATATAATTATGACCCTTGTGCAATAATTTTCATAATTACAAAATGTGGCTTAAGTCATAACAGTATCTTCTTCCATTATCATTGTTTGGTAGAGTAGCTGCAGTTAAAATGATTACACTTTCTAAAATCTCATTTTTGTTTCTAACATTGCCAATTCTATTGCCCATTATTTGGTCTTCCATTAGGCAAATAGTTTTTTTCTTCATTTATATGCAGCAATTAAAAAGCTATCTATTTTACAATATAAACCAAAGCATAATAGAAATTTAGCAATAACTAATTTGGAAGCTTGAATCAGTTTTGGAAAATGTAAAAGCAACTGTTGGCTCCTCATCTTTTTCTTCTTCTCCTCCAATTTCTTCATCGTTACTTCATAAGCACAATAATAAATTTGTTCAGTATGAAGAAGACGACTTTATAGAATTGGAGATTTAATTATAGATGAAAACTATGTTACTACTGAATATACTTTACAAAAAAGAATTTCAAATAGTAATTTATTTCAAATGAATCAAGATGAGTAATTTCTTTCTAAAATACCTAGTTCTCATCAAGTTAGACAATTAACACTTGAAGATGGATCTGTACCTACTTCATCTGATAGGAAGGGACATTGTCAATATTATTAATCAATCTTATACAGAGGAAGTATTTGCTATTGAGCATCCTAAAAAGCTTTAAGAGACAGTCTAAATTTCAGCTTCAAAAATTTTGTTGGAACGCTTTGCGGCATATACTTTTAAAACAACTCTTTCAGCAAGCCATTAGTAATTATCCATAAATGTAATCCTTAGATACTGCTACGCTATTAAAATTGCACCCTACTGATATTAACCTTTCTAGATCAAATTACTGAGCTTGTAAGCAGTTTGGCAAATATTGCCAACTTTGCTGACAAGAACATTAGTCCTTTGGGATGCAAGTTTCTTTTTTTTTAAAAAAAAGGGGGAATAATCATCAAAGAATCCTTCATGACAAATCTTGTTAGTTCATTCTTGATTTTTCCTAACACATTTAAACTGATTCAACAACATAAGGCAGTGTTTCTCAACCTTGGAAGCTTGAAGATGGGTGGACTTCAACTCCCAGAATCCTCCAGCCAGCGCTGCTGGCTGGGGGATTCTGGGAGTTGAAGTCCACCCATCTTCAAGCTTCCAAGGTTGAGAAACACTGACATAAGGGATTGATTCAATTCCTACTGTTAACTGCCCACTTTATTATGGTAAGACACGTGGTAAGAAAACCAAACTATACCCTTTATTGAATAATATTTCAAAATCTAGGAAATTATTTGGGCTAAAAGTCCTACAGTGCAAGATAAATTCTGGTCTCTCTTTCCCGATGTGTATGTATGTATGTACATATACATACACATTCATATACATATTTCTTTTCTTAGACACACACACACACACACACACACACACACACACACACACCAGCATAGTGTCCTAGAGGTGGAGTTCCCATCTCACAATAAAGAGGCTGTGAATTCGATCCTAGGTAGCGGCAGATATTTCTCTCTCTAGGTGCAAAGAGAAAATATCTGCTGCAAACTCTCTGTAGGTGTCAGGAAGGGCATCTGGCCAGTAAAAGCTCAGCTCCATTCAGTTGCCCCAACTTCACCCCAATTCAAGGGATTACAGATAGTTAAATTCATTCTAAATCTAAATTTATGATTTAGTGTGCTTTTATACACACACACACACACACACAGAGAGAGAGAGAGAGAGAGAGAGAGAGAGAGAGAGAGAGAGAGAGAGAGAGAGAGAGAGAATTTATACATATGTACTAAACTGATTAATACCAGTCCAAAATGAAATACGTAGAATACGTAAATTGTAGATTTTCTCCCCACAGCTATCTCAGAGCTACAACTGGAAAGTCCCACATCAAAAATCATCTTGATCTATAGAAACTCATAGGACCTTTTGACCATTACTCTGTCTCAGCCTAATTTATGCCACTGGGTTATTGTCTGGTTAAACCAAATGGGGATTTCTCAGAGAAAAGACAGATCCTAAACCTTAACATTTAAGAAAAATAAATAAATAAATATATGTATATATTCTCCTACAAAGTTGACTTGAGCAGAAGGAAATCATAAAACAGTGATTATTTACTATTTCTTTGCTAAAAAAAAAAAAAGTCATTTAAAGAAAAGGGAAAAGGGCTTTGTTTGTTCATTCTAAATTATGCCTGGCCTAACATTTCTTTTCCAAATCAATAGTTATGTTGAAAAATAGATCTTTTTAAGGTGAAAGCGTATATTAGATCCATATCTTTAGAGAATGGAGTGGAATAAGAATATTAGAAGAATATATTTTGTTTGCTAAGCATTCCTCCTTTCACAGGAGTGAATCAGAACCTTTAGGAAAAGTCAGGAGGTGAACAGATTGAAGATAATGCCATTTTTCTAATGTTGTTGATCACTAGTTGCTGCAGAGAAATATGCTATTTCTACTCCTAAAAGCCAACCAGTAGGAATATGGTAGCTATATTATTCCTGGTTTTCTTGAGTCCACCTTTAAACCTAGTCTTGCTGATAGCCATTATTTTGTAGATAATCTTGAACAACCTGAGCAAAATGTCACATTATCTATGAGGCAGAAAATAAGAAACAGATTAACAACTATAAATCAATCATAATCATGGATGTCCTATTTGTATACTTGTCTTTTTGAGTTTCCCATCATGCATTGTTACTGGATGGCCCAAGTCTCAAATTCTGAGAAAAGCAAACCTCCCTCCAACATTCCTATATTTACTTTCTCCCGACGTAAAATAAGGTTATCCATCTCTATCCCATTTCCTTTCTTTTCCTTGCTATAACAAAATTACATTACACCATCCAAATCCCAGCAAATTTAAATGGTTTACAAATTGTAAAAACGTTTTTAGAAAAGGAACAATACACACACACACAAAAACAAGAACATCGCAAAACGAAGGAACAAACCTAGCAGAGAAAATAAACCCAAATGGAGGCGGGGGAGGGGGGGAGAAAGAAAGAAAAAAAGGTGTCAATCATCACCACCAAGGACTTGGTGAACAGCCACTTCTTTGAAACACCAATGGAGTAGGGGTCTTTTAAAGGCCTATTTTAGAAAGCAGACACTTCCAGGCAAATGGCATTGCATAATCAATGGTACCCATAGCGTCCCAACCCTGCCAGATCAAAGTGGCCTGGCAGATATATATATGGGAGATAGGCAGTACCACAAATAACCATGCTATATAGAGCTTCATAGGTAGTGACCAGCATTTTGAATCACACTCAAAAGCAAGCTTGCAACCAAGTGCAGCTTGCAAAACAGAGGTGTTACATGGACGCACTGAGACACGCTTATCACTCCTGGCACCGCCTCATTCTGGAACCTCGAAACTTCTGGGTGGTTTTTAAGGACAGCCCCGTGTGACATATTCTGGTGAGAGACAAGTTCCCTGAGGATGGGCTCCAAAACAAGTCAGAAAGCTCAGAAGACCAAATCTCTGGTCATGGGGACTGACCCAGATTGGACCCACGTTGCCGCTCATTGCAGAAAACTCAGAAGTTACCAGAAAACTTATGGTACAGTTTTTTTCAATCCATTCATCTTGGTGCATCCACCTCAGTTCTACAGTGTCACCTTCAATGTGCAATGGTGAGAATTATCTATAATCTTCTAACAGTGGCCCTACCCTAAGTGTTCATACAGGACATTACAGTCCCTAAAATGTTACCTTGAAATGCGTTCGTATGATCCCTGGAATTGCATTTCCTTTCTTGCTGGAGCTGTTAAGTTGTCCCTATTTTTCTTTGACTTTTCCCCAATGTTTTTGCGAGACCTCCAATTTATATAACCTCTTTTTCATATATAACATTGATTGCTTTCCCCATTTGCAAGATTCAGATTTTGGCTGCAGTAAATATCATGTTACAGAGGCAATGTACAAAAAAAAAACCATTTCACATTATATTGCTAAAGGCCACTGCAGAGAAATCTATTCGAAGCCCATTGCTATCCTTTTTTTTTTTTTTTGGTCTTTACTCTCCTGAAACATTTTTTTATTCCCAAAGCTGGCTACGTTCTCTGTATGTACATCCGTCGGCTAGCTGATCATATTCCATGTTGCCTTATAAAGAGCCATTTTGCTCTGGAAAGCAGGGAGAGGACCGTTGAAGGCCTCAAGTGAATCCTTGGCTTTCCTGAAAACCAATATACCATCTGTTTAGCACAGAAATGAAATTAATCGTTTATGGCTTTCGTCTCTTTGCCAGATCAACTTAAACTTCAGGGCAGGAGTCAGAGCTGGTTGCTGCAAAAGCAGACTGTCAGGTTTTGTTGTATTGGAAGAAAAGCCTGAAGTCCGTCATTCGGCTTTACGTAGCAGTGTCAGACTTTCTTGGTTTAAGGGTTTTGGTTAATACAAAATGCATCCAGCTTCAGATTTTTATATACGCACACCAGTGGTGGGTTTCAATTTTTTTTACTGCCAGTTCTGTGGGTGTGGCTTGGTGGGCGTGGCATGGCTTGATGGGCATGGCAGGGGAAGGATACTATAAAATCTCCATTCCCTCCCCACTCCAGGGGAAGGTTACTGCAAAATCCCCATTTCCTCCCAATCAGCTGGGACTTGGGAGGCAGAGAATAGATGGGGGCGGGGCCAGTCAGAATTTTTACTACCGCTTCTCCGAACTATTCAAAATTTCTGCTACCGGTTCTCCAGAACTGGTCAGAACCTGCTGAAACCCATCTCTGACGCACACACAGAGAGAAACGTGTTTCTTATTTATTCTTAGGCATGTTCTTTTTTTAGGAGGTCGATTGTGGCATCTTTGAACTGATGAGGGATCAGGAGGATGTTTTTCTTCCAACTCAAAAGGAAATGTGGTTTTAGTGTGGGTTGAAAGTCTTGCTAAGCAGAGCGAAACACCAGAATGTTACGATCATCCCTTCAGCCCATGTGTCGTACCTCATCTGGACCGAAAGGAGTAGGGTTGCCTCCGTCCGCCAGCTGCAACTTTGCCCTGTGGTTTATGCTGTAATTTTTCCTGTCCAGACCCTCACTAAGAGAGTGGGATGTGTGTGTGAAAAAATGTACCATCTAATGACTTGAGACAAGAGATTATGGATAGTGCTGTGATTGTGAGCTGGCCTGCTATAAATTGATATAATAAATAAATTAAACATCATAAATCCAGTGCCTTCTGGGATGAGCCAGAGAAGGAGACGAATATGACATTGGATTCCCTCTTCTACCTCCTAGGCAGTTTCTGAATCTGACTATTTCCAATAATGGTCCTTTTCAAGATTAATCCTTCTTCTTTCTTTTAAGCTAATCTTCAGAATTGGGCCAAAATGGGCTGTTTCTTCCCATTTTAACAAAATCAGATTTTAGAAAAAGGCAGTGTTTTATCTTGTCCCAGTCTCTATGACTTGCCCAAACAACAAAACCTCTTAACCAGTAGTGGGTTTCAAAACCCATCACTACCGGTTTGCTCGTGGGTGGGTGCCCGCTTCATGCACAGAAGCGTCTAGACAGGTGGGCGGAGGCTCCCACCGCTGCCGCTACCAGTTTGCCCGATTCGGGTGAACCGGTAGCAACCCACCACTGCTTTTAACAGTGTTTGTAAGAGGAAGAGATTTTTGATTTTTGCTCAGGTAGCAGAACTTTATCAGGTTTTATGTATTGGTTTCAATGAACCTCAGATCACACATCAAATAGTTGTCATTTTTCCAACTAACCTAGCGCAAAAGGAATGGATTAGTCCCACCCACCTATCTTCTTCGCATTCGCTTGTGGCCAGATTGATGAGGATGACTGCTGATAACTGCTATTTACAAGGAAAGAGATTATTAAATCTTGTATTGCGTGGTTTGGGTTTTACTATTTTGCTTGTTCAGTAGTCATGCTATTCCAATGCTATTGACTTATACTAAAATTGGAGACATAGCTGACACTCCTTTTTAGGAACACACAGATGTCTAGGGAAGTTTCCCCATTCCTTTGTCTCCCACAAGATCATCTTATTCATACTTATTGGTGCATAATCCTTACTATAAGAGCCACCAAATTCAGTGCCATTTATTGCCAAATATGCATATATTTTGCCTCTTTTATGATTGCAATGCAAGCTTTCCTTTTACTCAAGATTTTCTGTTCTTCATCTATCTATCTATCTATCTATCTATCTATCTATCTATCTATCTATCTAATCTATCGTCTATCAATTTATCCAACTCAAATTATACTCCTGCATTACTTTTTACCATCAAAGCGTTGGCTGGGGAAATATATAATGATTCAACATATCTGATATCTGATACATTAAACTATGAGGCTTTTCCCCAGCCTACATGTTCTCTCCTTGAAGCACCTTTGATGATGAAAGGCATTGCATAAATGCAATCTGGTGTTATTATTTTGCTACTGATTGGAGACCAGGTTTGTTGTCCATTGTACAATTGGTAAGGAAGGGAACATTCATTTTTGTCTTGACGGGAGTAAATTCAGAACTCAAAGGAGAGATCATCAAAGAAAATGACTTGGATTTTCAAAAAATGAAGCTTTGCCTTTCAGGATGGGGAAGGTGTAATATAGGCAATGTTTTTGAAAGCAAGGATTAGATTAGTAGATCATACCATAAGAGTATATAGCAATGTAATGTAACAGGAGGAGGAGGAGGAGGAGGAGGAGGAGGAGGAGGAGGAGGAGGAGGAGGAGGAGGAGGAGGAGGAGGAGGACCTTCTCAGCTATATAGAGAAAAGTGTACATTTCATCTCTGTAGATTGAGTTAATTCTTCGCCAGAGGACCTAAGAATTCTAACAACAGTAATCAGGATGAAGTTATTTTTCACAGTATTAGACTTCTACGCAGACACACCAGTATGAGAGGCACCCCAATACTAAGAACATTTTCCTCCTCCTTACATTTAATCTTGGTAGAATTTCCTGGACAGCAGCAAATGACATCTCATTCCCAGCCCATGAACGAATCAGGTTTGAGTCATTCTTATCTTCATCTGTTTTAAAGTATTATTTCTCCCAATATTATAGCACTATTAAGACAGAGGTGGGATTCAGCAGGTTCTGACCAGTTCTGGAGAACCAGTAGCGGAAAGTTTGAATAGTTCAGAGAACCGGTAATAAAAATTCTGACTGGCCCTGCCCCATCTATTCTCTGCCTCCCAAGTCCCAGTTGATTGGGAGGAAATGGGGATTTTGCAGTAACCTTCTCCTGGAGTGGGGAGGGAATGGAGATTTTACAGTATCCTTCCCCTGCCACACCCACCAAGCCACTCCCACCAAGCCACACCCACAGAACCGGTAGTAAAAGTTTTTGAAACCCACCACTGTATTAAGATATATAAAATTCCCTTTATACTCTTTAAATAGGAAGTGAAATCAGGTGACCAGAAATGGATTTACTTATTGGGTGTTTCAGGCAGAGGTGGACATGTCCCTCTCCTTTAATTTGCCTCTTCCCCTGCTATTCTTTTCCTCACAACCAAAATAAAGAGGGAAGATACTTGCTAATGTCCCGTTTTTATAAAACTTATGAGGAGGACCAAGACCTTATTGGTTATACAGAGAAAAGTATATGATATATCTCTGCAGTTTTGGTCAATTCTCCCCCAGAAAGCCTAAGTGTTCTAACAACAGTAGGCAGGGTGATAGGGATTCCAGATAGGGATTCCAGAAACAGTAGGCAGGGTGATAGGGATTCCAGAAACAGTAGGCAGGGTGATAGGGATTCCAGATAGGGATTCCAGAAACAATAGGCAGGGTGATAGGGATTCCAGAGAAGGGAGGGGGAGGGGGGAAGAGGAGACTCAATATTCTTTAGAAGATTCTGTCAGAGTATGAATATTCATAGACTGGAATAGATCAGCCAATGGGGATTGAATGGAGACATGGTAACAAGATCAGCAAATGTATAGGCATAGTAACTGGGTCAGCCAATGAGGCTGTTTTGGAAACAGAAACTTAAGCAGGAAGTCTGGGTGTGGCTTAGCTGTGCTGAGCTCCTGGGCTGAGAATTGAAACTGAAACTAGTCTTCTGTTCTCTGCTTGTGTTTTGCTTGTAACTGCTATGTTGGAAGAATCTGCTATTGGTATTGTACATTTATCTTCATGTGATATATTGTATATAAAGAGAAGTTAATGAATCCTGCTGAATCAGTTACTCTGTGGGTGCTTTCTGGATGTATGATTTCTGCAACAAACTCTGACAGGTCCATTGACACATTTGCAAAGATTGAATAGATGAAGCCTGCAATCTACCATTGACCACTGATGTCTTCACTTTGTTGAATGGTACTAGTAAAAGCAGGGCAACTGACCACCATGATATCATGTCTTATATGGGCTTAAGTGAACAAAGGCTGCTGCTTTAGGGAGTGAATCCAGCCTTCTATGCTCTCATTACATCTGAAGCTCCTTTTAAGTACTTGTATATTACGTGTAGCTCAGCTTAAGAGCACAGCCAACAACTCATCTGCATCTAAATTACTTGCAGTATAACTGTAATTTTTGTGGTTATCAGACAAACAGTGGCTCATTCTATCAGCAAGGGTTTAATATACTGTTGGTCATTTATCGATTTCCTCCCCTTCCCTGGCAGGCCTGTCAAATCCTTGATGCTTTGGAAACCAATGTGAACATTGGCTCGTCCCTTGGATAGACATACAGCTTGTGGGTTTATCAAAAGCAATTAGCCAGATCTTACCTACTTAATACAGCGGCTGAAATAATGCAGGCACATTTGCTGAATATGCTCGAAGCCACATAAAATATTTGTTTGCCGCAGGTTTCATAAAACAAAGAGATTAGGGAAGCTTCTGTAATTAGCAACCTGCAAGTTGATTCTGCCAGGAAAAATCAGGAGCAGCTCAGCTATTTGTGCAAAGATGGTCTGCTTCCAATTGCACTTATATCCCGTATCGAAACCCTGTATTTGAATCCCATATTGTTTTCAACATTTGGTAAATGTGTTTTTCTTTCTGAGGAAATATAGAGAGATCAGGGGCCAGGAGCTTCTGGTGGTTAAAGGGACTTTTATTTTATTTTTTTCATGATTTGTACATACAAGGTAATGGAAAAAGAGACATTTCCAGATACTTCCTTGCCAATGAAGGTATGAGAATGATAAAAAATAGTAGGCAAGAGCAGAAACCACTGTTTCTTTAAATAATCTTCCCATATATACTACATTTTTGTTATAATTTAAGACATAATTCTAAAAAAATATTCTGGTATTGGAGCATATTCAATATGTCCTGTGGGTTATGAGATTTTTTTCCTCTTTTTTATAGTTTATATGTATATTTTCCTGTCTACATTGCCCTGACTCTAACCCTTCCATGGATCTCATATGTCTGCCAGAATCTAAATGCATCATGCCCACCCTGAACCCAATGTTATTTGAAATACCATATTTTTCGGAGTATAAGACACACCTTTCCCCCCCCCAAAAAAGAGGGTGAAAATCTGGGTGTGTCTTATGCTCCAAATGTAGCCCTGCCCAGTTTCTCAAATGGAGGTTTCAGAGGCTGAAAAAAGTAACAGAAACAAAGCTTCAGAAAAGAAGCCCCCAAACAGAGTTTCGGAGGCTTTCAGAGGCAGAGAAGAAAGTTTTTTCTGAAACGGAGTTTCAGAAGTTTCAGAGGCAGGAAAAAAAGCAAAACAAAAACAAAAAACAAGGCACAGAGCTCACAACCAAGGAACCTGTTGCTAAAATTCATCTCTGGGAACAGCTGATTGGGGATATTCCTGGAGGCTGATCCACCTGCCAATCAGCTTTTTTCTCCGAAAAATATGTTATCTCTTCTTCCTATGACTATCTCTTATATGGCCTTCGTCACCTCATTAACCTTGATTGACATTGCTGTTTTCTCCATATACACCTGCTATAATACTACAGTTAACCCAAGCATTAGAGTAGGGTTGACACAGTTAAACCAGGCATTAGAGTAGAGTAGAATAGAGTAGATAAAGATATAAATAGATGATAGATAATGATAGATAAATGATGATAGATAGATAGATAGATAGATAGATAGATAGATAGATAGATAATGATAGATGATGATGATAGATAGATAGTCAGGCAGACAGACAGACACAGTTAACCCAAGCATTAGAGTAGAGTAGAGTATAGAGTATAGAGTAGAGTAGAGTAGAGTAGTCTAGTCTAGTTAAAGCAATAGAAATGAGAGTCTGTGAGGTGGAAAAGACAATTGAAGACTCATCTTCAGCCACTGAAGCTCACAAAATTACTTTGGCCTACTCATCTCCCTAAAACACATATCCACAGAGTCCAAAGTACTTCATAGGGTTGCTCTGGACAGGAAAAGTGGGAAGGGAGGAATATTCTCTATGCTGTTTTGAGGGTCTGAAAAAAGCAGCATATAAAAGCCTAAGAGAAAAAGAATATACAGTAAATGATAACTGTTGAGTAAATGAATAGATAAGGCATCAAGATCCTTTCTGTGCCCTTTTTACAGGTGATCTTATCTTAGAAACTAAAGAATTGAACTAAAATGAACTAAACATTCCTAAATAACATCCTGAAATTTTCATTTCTTTACCCTTCTTCTATTTGGCACTTGTTTATCCTAGGCCATTGTTTCCTCTAGTCTAGGTTGATAAACACTGCTATATGAAGAGATACAACTAAGCATTCATTCAGAAACACCAGCAACTGGTATTATCTATCTTCCCCATCGCAAGTTAAGGATTCATATTTATCCAGAATTTGGTGCATGGAATTGTATTCTTAGTCTGTTGATCTGTTTGTCTCTCTCTCTCTCTCTCTCTCTCTCTCTCTCTCTCTCTCTCTCTCTCTCTCTCTCTCTCTCTCTCTCTCTCCCTCCCTCCCTCCCTCCCTCCCTCCCTCTCTCTCTCTCTCTCTCTCTCTCTCTCTCTCTCAGAATTTACTGTTTACATTTACCTATATGTGCCTCTATTTACCAATGACCCATGTCAGCTTTCCTTTTCAGATATGGACCAGCTTTGACTTCTCTGGCATTATTTTCTGAAAAGGTGTGGAAGAAACTGTTTCCTAAAGATGAATGCAGAATTCTAGGATCTGACTCCTCGACTGCCAGAGCAGTTAATTTTACTGTTCTGAGCCATGTTAATGCATTCACCCACACCCCTTTTATATTCTCTCACAGCTAAAGTTTCCAATTGAATATCTGATTTAGTTTTGTCTGCTTGGATGCCCTTTAGGTAAAGGACACCACTCACAAGTGGAATTAGAAACGTTCTTTTCATTCCTCCTCCTCCTCCTCCTCCTTTTTTTTTTTTTTTTTTTGTCTTCCTCTCCTGCAGACAGCAGAAAAAGGAAGCAAAGAATCAGGGAAATGTGGAGATGCGGCAAATTCTCTAGCCACTGAGCAATGAGGTTTCATACTCGGCTGGAGGACCCATTCATCTTAATCCATCTGGAAAGAGGTCTACTTGCAATATTTCACAATCTAAGTACTTTCTGACAAATCTATTAATTATGCACTCAAACAAATTATTTGCTGCCTGTGGAGAATTGCGACTGGGTTTTCCTCTCAAGCCAGAGTCCTGGCTTTTCGTTTCTTTTTTAACTCATTGTTGTCACTGGTAGAAACTGTCCTGGCATTATTTATTTACGTGTTGATCCCCCTCACTTTTCCCCTCTCCCCTTTTTAGGGATTCCAAGTGCCAGTTGGAAAAGTGGATTGGATAAAGGATAAGAGTAAACAAAATTCCAGAAATTGGCAAAAAGGAACTCAATTAGACAAGATACCAAAGGTTTTCTGGCTTTCCAGGGTGATTATGAGATACACAGAGTGCCGATTGTTGATAAAACATAGGATATACAGCCAGTTCATTGTGTTTCGTAGGTGTGAAGGCTTCTCTTTAAAATGAGATGGAAGCTTTAAACCAGATCTGGGCATTTTACGATCCCCGGGTCACATCCGGTCTTTTGGCTGTCGCTGTCCAGCCCAAATGAGGTCAATCGGAAATTAGAAATCAAATGTAAACAAGTATACGCCATATACCCAATACAACTGTAGTGTTTTTATGCTGAAGGTGACTTTTTTTTTCTTTCAAATTTATGTATGTGTATGCGTGCCTGCCTATGTGCTTTCACAGTAATGTGTTGGCCCTATTGGTTTGGCACTTCACGACAGTCCCAGTTTCTCATGTGGCCTCTTGAGAAAATTAATTGCCCATCCGTGCTTGAAGGTCTTCTAGTTCAACCCTCCCTCAAGCAGGGCACCTTACACCATTCTAGACAAGTAGCTGCCCATTGTCTTCTTAAAAGCCAGCCAGCCAGCCAGCCAGCCAGCCAGCCAGCCAGCCTGCCTGCCTGCCTGCCTGCCTGCCTGCCTGCCTGCCTGCCTGCCTGCCTGCCTGCCTATCTATCTATCTATCTATCTATCTATCTATCTATCTATCTTTCTTTCTTTCTTTCTTTCTTTCTTTCTTTCTTTCTTTCTTTCTTTCTTTCTTTCTTTCTTTCTTTCTTTCTATCTATCTTTCAGAGTTTGTTGCAGAAATCACATCCAGAAAGCACACACAGATATCCTGATGCAGCAGGATTCATTAAATATGAAACTCCTTTATATACATAATAATGCATGAGACATATATACAATACCAAGAGCAATTCTTAGAATCAGAAGCATAATCACAGAAGCACAGTTAACAGAAGGAAGGACAATAATAGGAGCACACAACTTATATTTATACATATCAGTTAACCTAAGCCACGCCCAGGCTCCAAGCTGTTTCAGCTCCCAAACAGCCCTCATTGGCTGACTTAGTTGCTATGCCTATACATTGGCTGGCCTTGTTACCATGTCCTATTCCAGCCAGTCCCCAATGGCTGACCTGTTACCAGGTCTATCCAAACAGTCCCTATTGGCTGATCTATTCCAGTCTATGAATATTCATACTCTGACACTATCCCTCCCTCCCTCCCTCCCTCTCTCTCTCTCTCTCTCTCTCTCTCTCTCTCTCTCTTAACAGAATAACAGAATTGTAAGGGATGTCTTCTAGTCCCTGCTTAAGCAGGAGACCCTATATCATTCCAGACAAATGGCTGTCCAGTCTCTTCTTAAAATCCTCCAGTGATGGAGCATCCACAACATCTGAAGGCAAGCCTATCTATGTATCTTTCTACCTATCTATCTATCATCTATCAGAATTTGCTATTTATATATCAATGGCCCTTGTCAGCTTTCCTTTTAAGAAATGGACCATATCCTCCCAAGGGAAAGGTATCTTTTCCAAACACCTTCTGTTCTCAATAGTGATGCTAATATTATGACAGAGGGAGTTTTTAGCTCTCAGGAAATTTTTAGTGAATTTCTTCCTCCCCCAGAGAAATTCAGAGGAATTGCCCACCAACTTCTTTCCCTAAGAATTCCATAGGAAATTTTAAAAGGATTCAGCTGTATTTTCTTTGGGAGGGAGGGAGGGAGGGGGGAGGGAGAGAGGAAGGAAGAATGAAGATTGGATTTCAGATTTAAACAAAAGATCTAAATTCAGATTTAAACAAAACAAAAGATGTTATTAAACATCCAGGGTATGTATGAACATCTCAGACCATTGCTATGTTGATATACGGAGATTTATAGCACGTAAGTATGCATACCTATGAACACATAAGTAATCCACTTTTAATTTATTTCTCTCCAAGACCAGCATAAGATACCAGTTGAAAGTCTATGGAGATTCTCAGTTATCCAGGTCCTGGTTGTCCCAAAGGTGCTTTTTCAAAAAGCAACTGGACTTTCTTGTTTTTCCTTGAAGACATTTCGCTTCTCATCCAAGAAGCTTCTTCAGCTCTGCCTAGATGTGGAGGAATGGAAGGATTTATACTCCTTGCAGACAGCTAAAAGAATGCAAATGACCAGCTGTCTTCAAGAAGTATAAATCCTTCCATTCCCCACCATCCAGTCAGAGCTGAAGAAGCTTCTTTGATGAGAAGCAAAACATCTTCAAAGAAAAATAAGAAAGTCCAGTTACCTTTTGAAAAAGCACCCTTGGAACATACCAGCTGAAATAAGTTCAAACCAATGCAGATAGAAAGGAAGGAATATGGGCATGTAAAAGGAACAATTCAGCAATGTCTCTATGGCCTGCTTCTTTGCACATGGAAGTTTGCCTGCGTAGAGCCATTCCAATTGAGGAATATATTAAGCCTAAAATATGTGATAGCAACACCATCTGTTCTTTGCCAACCCATTAGAAAAAGTGAAATATTTAATACTAAATAGTAGTAATTCACGTTCCGGTTAGATTTCGGGGGGCGGAGAGAATGGCAACATGAGCTGAGTTGTTCTTTACGAGCCTCACGCCAAAGGTTAGGAACAAGTTTGTTAATTCACACGTGGATTTTTATTAGGCCACCCAGAAGGAGACAGGAGTAAATTGGGAAGACAAAGGAACAGCTCAGCTCAATATGAACTGCAGCAATTCTGCATAATCACTGGAATGCAATATTTTTCAAAGTGCTCAGATTAGGTTGTTTGCTATTGACCTTCATTTACGGAAAGCAGGTAGCTGAGAATCTGTCAACACACAAATAAATGAGAAGGCTGAAATGCAGGGATCTATCTTTCTAAGCATAAGGAGGAATAAATAGTACACGGCATAGTACTCTTCATTTGCATTAACGACATCAATTCTGTTTGGACAGACACGGCTAATGCCCTTCTTGCGTGTTTAATGTTGTCTGGGCAAATTAAAGATCAGATCTCACTGTCTGAGATTTTGTCTTTTGTTCCAAATAAGTCATCACAAAAGAGCAATGGAGAGATAGACACTGCAATAAAGAGTAAACATCCACACTTTTGCATTTAATGTGATACTTCTAACGTTGCATGGTGTGTGGTTTGGAGACCTGCAATTTCACAAATGCTTCATTTTTTCCCCCTCTTCCTCTTTTGAATTGCATATTTAATAAAAAAAGAAAAAGCACTGACAATATTTCCAGCATTTCTCTGGTGTCTATTTCTTCTGTGTTTACCTAGAATCAGTAAGCCATTTTTAAAATGTGGTTGTTGTCTCATCCTCTCTTCATAATATATAGGAAAATTAAATTATCCATCCTTTAATTGGGGATAGCTTGAAACTTCATTCGTTTGTTTCTTCATTCATTCATTGCATTTGGAAACAAAATGAAGTGAACCACAATACCCAAACTAATACATTGATAGGAATATATTCAGCCTATGTATTTCTGAAGGTTGCAATTAAGTTTTGTGTGTGTGTGTGTGTGTGTGTGTGTGTGTGTGTTTTCTTCTCTTATCGTAGGCCCTTTATGTGTATTTCTCATCAGCCGGGTATTTTCCTATGTAAACCAAGATTTTCAAAATGCAGCCATAGCTCAGTGAAATCACATCCACTAGTTCTAGGCCTAGAACTAGTGGATGTGATTTCACTGAGCTATGGCTGCATTTTGAAAATCTTGGTTTACGTAGGAAAACCTCCGTGTACTGTATTTTGCTCCTGGGTTGTCTCAAAATAGTAGTCACGCTGTAAACACTTGACAAGGTGGCATCCTAGCCAGACTTCCACCATGGCTAACATTCATCCACCATGAATTGCTCTGAGGACAAAGGTATCAAATCTATTGTCAAAGGAAGTCATGGAGGGATCCTTTTACATCTTTAGTTGTGTCAAAAAAATACTCAAACTTCTTTTAATTTTGATCAGTTGTAGAAGAACCCCTTTACAAAATGTTTTCAGTTCTTGCCTGCATCAATCTGAATTTCATTCTTTAATATCTGTACAAAAAAAACCCTGAATTGAGATGTATGTATGTATGTATGTATGTATGTATGTATGTATGTATTTCTCCTCAGCCGGGTATTTTTGAAACAGTGGTTTATCTACAAGTTATATATATTTACATACACGCACTAAGCAAAGCCAGGTAAGCAAGCAATCTTCTTCAACTCTACACAGAGAACTACAATGCAGATACACACGATGAGGAGAATGATACACGAGAGAAAGAGATGGCCTCTAATGGCCTCCTTTATATAGACAGCTTCTTAAAGGCCAATAACCCTGCTGATTCATCCTCAGTCTTAAAGGGCTGGTCAGCTTTAAATCATCATTACCCTGACACACCTTCTTTTTTAAATGTAAGGCATAGCTGAGGAATCCAAGTGTTATGCCAGTTAGCCTGAAGAATATTTTTTTAGTTAGGAAGATGAAGCATCACTTGCTTTATTGGAGCACAGTTTTGATTATTGTTAACATAGTTATAAAATGTATTGCTGTTGTGGAGATTTCTTAAATGAAGATCAATCATAAATATTATGAACACTTGTACCAATAATAATAATAACAACACTAATGATAGTAATATATTCTATTAGCCCTACTTTTAATCTAACATTTATTTTCTTCATCTAATTTTCTATATTCTACTCGCTATTTGCTGACACTGAAGTTTTCTTACTATGATTTATTTATTTATAGGAACCATATTCAGCATGTAATAATCTAGACCAGTTTAAAAAACTGTGAAACAATATGAAAATCAAATGGAGAGTCCAGTACCAGCACAAAACCTGGTTTCAAACCTTCAAGTTTTCCTCCTCAGAGTCAAGGAGAATTGGACAGTCTTCTTCCCATCAAGAAGATGAGAATTTGAAGGAAATGTTATAATCCTAGACTGTAATCATTGGAGGTAATGAAGCAGAAGGAGTAGCAGATGGAGAGAGTTACACATCCCCTTGAACATTTGAGGTGAAGGGGAGAAGAAACATAAGCCAAGCATATAAGTAAAATACTAATTTTAGGCCCCCAATTTCAGCAAATTAAATGGGGCAGAATCTTTGGTATTTCTGCCGTAGTACTTCTAGTTTGGTAGATCTGGGATTGTCTCACTGATGGGTGAATGAGAACTTGGTCCTCCAACTCAACCCTCTCAGTTCAGAAGCAAAGAGGCGGCAAAACTGTGGTCCATTTTGTAGTCCAAGAGTGATAGAATATGTTAATGTACATTGGGAGTTTGAGAGTGGCTCCTAAACATACAAGTGCATTTCTTCCCATCACACTGTTGTGGCCCGCCAGATTCGGACAGTGAGGAGGTTGGGGAGGAACGTGGGCCAGTCCTGGAGTCTGGGGAAGGCTCAGACGATAGCTCTGAATTGGAGGCAGAGAGGGGGCCAAGGCCATCTGGTAGTTCTTTGCTGCCTCTGGAGTCTCCAGAGTCTGACATCAGCGAGGCAGAAGAACAGTGGGAGCCTGTTCCCAGTGTGCGCCAGGAGACAGGAACAATTAAAAAAACAGGGTCGACTTGGGAATAAGGCTTGGAGATGATTGGCCCCTCCCATAAGACATAAAAGAGAAGCAAATGGGACATGAGCTTTTGCAGGAAGCAATTAGTTCATTTGGCCGACTCAAGATTTGAAAATGCTGTTTGTGACTCTGTGCCAAGTTTGGCCTTGCCCTGCATCTGGAAATTAGCTCTCTGGCAGCGTTCTGCATGAGATAGGTTGGTGTTGATAACCTTCCTCTGAAAGACTGTTTATCAAGCCTTGTGGACTGTAAATGAAAGTAAATTACAGTCATATAAATAAAAGGTTTGCCTGGACTAAGTTTGTGCTGTTTACTTTCTAAGGAAGCCTAGGTCAGAACACACACATATAACAGAGTCCATCGGAATTGGGCATCCAATAAATGTAAATAAGTAACACACATGCATTCACTACCTGTGCATAATCCCTTCTCTCTTGTACATGCACACAGAGACACACAGATGCACCCTGTCAACAAAAGTGCAGCATTTCCACCCACTTTGCAGATTTATCTTCCACAGGGATATGTTACTCTTACAGTTGTTTGGTAACATAACACAATGTTAACAGAGGTGGCAGTCACACTGCAAATAGGTTGTACCATCTGGACATAAAACAGTTCAAATAGTCCTTTTCATACTCTACAACTGGGCTTTTTTTTTTTTTTTTTTTTGCATGAGTGGGACAGACAATTTTACAATATTATGAAGATTTGCACTTGTCCCATTCTGAAGATTTACCATAAATGATTCTAAGATATTCAACGGCTCTTTCAAAACATCCACAGACATGGTCTTTAAACTTTTTCTTACCATCTTTTCCACCCACGAATCAAAGTTATGAATCTTAGGAAAGATCCTTCATATGGAATTTCACTGTTTTATAAATAAAAAAGAATTGTTGACTTGGTTCAAATTTAAGGCAGCATGATTCTTTATGGTCTTTTGTTTTCCACTAATGTATTACTTCATTTATTTAATAAAATTTAATATAATATGTAATAAATTAAAATAAGATTATTATTTTAGACTTATTTTCTGTTTGTTTCCTTGGTTGCTTGATTTCTATATCCATCCATCTCAGTAAACAACTTTGGGCAGTTCACAATTCAACATTTCTATAGGATTTTGAAATATTTGGTGAGTTCAAATATGGTGGAAACAGCCTGGATTCTGCCAGGGCAATCACTTTATGTAGCAGATGTGGAGGGAAAGCAGGAAGCGTTGGAGGAGGTATCCTCTAACCCAGCCAATGAGTTTACATATGGTAGAGGGGGCTGGCCTATTGCCATGGTTATGGAAAGGGTCAACTGTCAGTCAAGAAATGAGAAAGACATCATGTTGTCTTAAGCAGAAAAATACCTTAGGTTAATTCTCTGTGGATATGTCTACATCTATTTTACTAAAATAACAACTAAAGGGTATAATATACAGCTTATTTCATCATGGTGCTCCCATCTCTAGCAAAATAAAATGCTTTGGAACACCCCAATTCTTTTGAATCTGATCTACTATTTGTTTAGGATTTTAATCAACTCATGAATAGCTGGATTGCAGCAGCTTCTTGCGACCATCTGATCAGGTTCCACAAAACCATTATGGAGGTAACTTGGTTTGGGGGAAAAGGTTCTCTCACAGGTTCCATTGTATTAATGGATTTAGGGATACATGAGGATGGGAGCAGAAAGTTAGGTGGAAGCAGGTGAAAATTGACAGATTTTTTTTTAAAAAAATCAGCCAAGAAGATAGATAAATTATTGATCCAATAAGAGAGAAAGAAGATAATTTTAATTTTCTTCTAGCAAAATGGTGGCATTTCTCTAACACAGCTAATACAAAAACATCAGCAACATAGTATGCAATCTGGCAAACAAAATCTTCCTTGTAGCCACAGAAATGGACTGTTCTATAACTTTAAAAAAAACTGTTCAAGGGACAGTTAAGGGGCAGTTGATGACTTATTCTCCAGCCATATTCAATAAGTAGCAATAAGAGGGCAAGCATTCTCACAGCAAATTGAATAACCAGGTTAGTACCCATTAGCTTCAGAATGATATTCTTGTTTAGGTAGAAATAACAGTCCTCTTGCTTGAATTTAAGACAATCTTGGGTTTTCTTAGAACTCTTACTTTGAAGCTACAGACTGTTTAGGTCATGCTGCATTAAAATAGGTTATGCACAGAACATCTCTACAAGATAAAATCCATGAAAAATGTAATTAATATGGGATTGAAATCACACCGTCTATTTCTGTAATGGCAGTTCAGTCTGTATAATTAGCCACCCCAAATTCACTTCTTCAGCTGTGAATTGTGATCTGGAAGATATTTCACACACACATTATTTTTTCATTAGTTTGCAATTAAAGAAGGAAGTTGCTTGTGTGATAATGTTACAGGTATGCACAAATGGGTTTTGTTTTTTCATAATTTTTTTATTTTTTTAATATAATAATTCCATCTTCAATTAAACAGCGTGTCATCCGGGTACAAATATCTTTGTAAATGATAATCAAGATTTACAACAATATTCATTACATTAACATTAATTCTATAATAATTGACAAAAGGTTTTGATCATGCAGTCATGACCGCCAGTTTTGACTTTTTTGAACCCTCTGCTGTCAGACAGAAATCCTTCATAGTGAAGTTGTTCAATATTATTCATTATTGAAGATTGGGTTGGGGTGGGGGCAACTTACCACACAGGGTTATGAGGAAAATAGGATGCAGACGTGTTAAGTTATGTGCACTTCCTTGACTTATATATAAAAAAGGCAGGGTAAAAATCTAACAGCAGAGAAGGATTATTCAGCTGCTCTCCCAAAAAATGCTTGCCTATTAAGGTCCTATATCCCAAGCAGCATACATGTACACAGAAGCCATTGGTTTCAGAAAGTTGCATAAAATTAGCATCATTTAGCATAGCCTGCATATCTTTCAGAAGTTGCATATAAATATTAAATGCATTTCAAATGTCTAAGATAGGGAAAGTTAAGTATGAGAGATGTGGATTTCTTTAAGCATGTGGGTTTTTTTTTTTAATTTGATTTTCAGACATTTGACAAAATGGATGTTTTCATTATTATTATTTGCTTTCTTTATTTAATAAAATAGAGCAAAGAGAAAAAAAAATACAATACCCCACACCTCACACCCCAAAGAAAGCAAAAATTAGATAGAAGAGTTTCAGTAAATGGAGAGATTGTATTTGGATTATTGTAGAATGGATTAATATTGAAATAAATGTTATGCAGATATGGAGCAGGGTCACACTAATGTTCAGATAATTGTCCAGAATACCAAGGAAGACAGTATAGATGAAGAAGAAAAGAAAGGCTGAATCCATTTGAGTGTATCTCTTCTCTTTCTTTCTTCCCTCCCACCCCCTTCTCTCCAAAGGTTAAACTGCACGAATTTTATTCATGGTTCAAAAATGCCTCCGTAATTATTGCAGGTCCACATATGAGGATCACGGAGATGGCAATTTAATCCTGTGTCTATATTTCTAAAATGGCCTCATTATCCTCCGTTATCGCTACTTGAGTTCTGCTGCTCAGCATGGTTCTATTACTGAAGGGTTGTAACTTCCAGCCTATTTAAACTTCGATGTGTTTCATTTTCCCCTTTCCCCCCCATCTGAAGGAAGAGGAGGAACTGCAGACACCAAGAGAACCCTTTAAAAAAAAAAAAACAAAAAAAACTTTTATGTATTGTGGCAAAACAGCAATGGCTGCCTTAGTCAATTGCAAAGGGTCAAACATCAAGACCAACGCATGCACAAAATCTTAACACAGAAGCCAAGGCAGCTGTCTCAGAGGGGGCTGCACATGATAGATATCTCTGCAATTTTGTCTCGCCATCTATCGTATATCTTTAAACTGCTTTGCCAACTGCTTTGGCCAGAGAAAACTGAGTTGTGTGAGGGTTCTATTATCTGGAGTATTAGAGATTTCATTTTGGGCTTTCCTACTTGAAATACAACTTCCCACTGTGAACCGGGTTGCAGGTATATCATTTTTTTAAGGTAGCCAGCACTGTTGAGACACCGGCATCCTCCTTTTCCTCTCAGGGCCATTTACATGGCGAGCAATCAGTGAAAAAGTGGGAGGAGAATCTGTCTGGTTTAAAGATGGAGGTCAATGTTCAAACGATGTGGATGAAAACTGAAGGAGAATCGGTAGAGCTGTTGCATGCAGAGTCTCATCATTTCGAGGATCTGTTGCTGATTATAATACTTTTTTAATTTGTTTCATTTATATAACATTCAATTTTCATCAAACAGTGTGTGTTCTGGGTACAGTTATGTTTAAACAGTCATATTACACATCTTTGTTGTGATAATTCATCACCATCATTAATAATATAATAACGTAATGATGTAATAATATTAATACTTAACACTTAACATCATCTTCTTTAACAACTCTCCACTTTATCATTTCTTCCATTTATATCTCCTCCTTTCTAACTTCTGTTTCTGTTATCTAGCCATTGATAGAATATGTCCCATATCAAAAAATATTCAGTTTCTTCTTTATCCTTAATAGTAAGTGTTAGTCTGTCCATTTTTGCACATTCTAATATTTTCTTAATTACATTCCCCTCAGACGGATCTCATTGTTGTGCAAATACAATACTAGCTGCAGTTAGTATAATATGCAGGATCGAGTTTGTAATCTTTTTATCATATTTTTCTGGTATAATACTCCTATTGTCTCTGGAAAAGGAGTTTCTTCTTTGCAATAGATGCCTGAAGGAACTGTCTGTACCAGGACATGAAAGGATCCATTCTAGTAGCATTGCCACATATGCCTTAAACAAGTAAGAGAATGAAATAGTTTATGATTCTCTTTAATGATGCATTTTAACGCCTTTTGTCTCACCTGTATTCTGGCTTTGTTTTTACACTCGGTGAAAATCAAAACGGGCAAGGATGGAATTTTGTTTACATGGCAATGCATTAAGAAGGATTAGGGCTTTGATCCAGCAGCGTCAGCCACCATCTTGGATTTTTTTTATTCCCCTTCCACACACAGAGAACTTCCTCCAATGTCTCCAAATAACTATGGAGTGTTCCTGGGCTGGTCTGAGAGAAAAATCTTCTACAATGGGTACTTTTTTTAAAAGGGGAAATGTAACTTGGCAGCAGCTGTTTTGGACTTTAACTCTCAACTGTCCAAAGGTCTTGTACTAAAGGATTATGGGAGTTGTAGTTCTAAACATCTGAAGAGCAGCAGGTGGCTTCTTCTCATCTTACTATGTGAATAGGGGAGAGACTGCAGATTTCTGCTTCATTGCTGATGTGAAAGTAGACATTCTCCAATAAAAAGAGAAGCCAAGGGCTAAGGAGATAATCAAGAGATATAAAACTAACTGTTGCTGGCTAATTTTGGATTTGTGTGTTGAATAACAAAGAGGGTGTAAATTGGGTAATTACAGTTAATAATAAGAGTATATTAGTGAAGATCCAGTTCTTAGTGGTAGGGCAGAAATTCTATGGAACCGAATCACAAAAGGGTTGCTTTCATTGGACATGTTTTATGCACCTTCAACCTCTCCACCCCATTCACCCAGCTCTGTTCAGTCAAGAAGAAGTTATATATAAGTATTAATATCTAATGATATTGAGTACCTGCTAAGACAAAAGAAGGAAACAATGGAACTGGAAGTCTATGGATTCTCAATCATCCAGGTCATGGTTGTCCCAATGGTGCTTTTTCAAGAGGCAACTGGACTTTGTTGTTTGTCTTTAAAGATGTGTCACTTCTTATCACAGCAGTGTTCCAATATCTCAGGAGTTGCCACAAAGAAGAGGGAATCAAGCTATTTTCCAAAGTACCTGAAGGCAAGACAAGAAGCAATGGGTGGAAACTAACCAAGGAGAGAAACAATCTAGAACCGTGATGGCGAACCTATAGCACGCATGCCACAGGTGGCACGTGGAGCCATATTGGTGGGCACACGAGCTCAGTTTGCTGACTTCTGTTTCCAGCCTCCGGAGGGCCTCCGGGGGGGTTGGGAAGGCCGTTTTCGTCCTCCCCAGGCTCCTAGAAAGGCTCTGGAGCATGGGGAGAGCAAAAATCAGGTCTTCTGGTCCCACTGGAAGTCGGCAAATGAGCCATTTCCAGCCTCTGGAGGGCCTCCAGGGGTGTAGGGAAGGCCGTTTTCACCCTCCCCAGGCTCCTAGAAAGCTTCTGGAGCCTAAGGAAGGTGAAAAACGGGGCCACCGTGCCATTGCGTGCCAAAAGTGGGGGGGCACATGCATATGTGCAGGAGGGCGGGGCACATAGAATTATGGGTGTCGGCATGTGCACGACCCCCCCACGCTCCCACTCTTTTGGCACGTGATGGCAAAAAGGTTAGCTATCACTGACCTAGAACTAAGGAGGAATTTCCTAACATAACAATTAATCAATGGAACAACTTGCCTCCAGAATTTGTGAATGCTCCAACACTGGAAGTTTTTAAGAAGAGAGTAGACAACTACTGTACTTGTCTGAAATGATATAGGATTTCCTGCCTGAGCAGGGGGTAGGACTAGAAGACCTCCAAGGTTCCTTCCAACTCTGTTATTCTATTCCTGTAGGGAGTCATATGCCCCTCAGTAATTGATGAAAATAAGTGTTGTTTCTACATGCATTCAGTTCAAAGAGGGTCCTTCCATATCCCATCATGGGTTTGTAATATAGCTTTTGGGCCTTCTTGCCAAGTTCATTGTTTACCAGCCTTTTTATATGTTTGCACTATAACTTGCCACAATTTAGGGCCTCAGCCATTTTGAATCCATTCCTAACCCCATGATTGGTACAATGAACTAGCTTTCATTTTCTCCATTTTTTTTTTCCTTTTCTGGTATTCAGCACACCTGCAAAATCAGAGAGCCAGCACAGTTTTAAGTTCAACTATCTGCTTTCCATCAAAACACCAGAGTGGAAATATATATTTTTTTTTAAAGTAATTGCTTTGCAATGTTAATATATCACAGATATGCCAGGCAAGCAGCCAGAGCAACAGATTAGGTGGAGGCTGAGCTATTTTTCTTACTGTTTTCATGTTTTGGTTTAAAACAGAAACCGCAAAGCCTGTGCGTACAGGCAGTGGGGAGCCAGCCATATTGTGTTCAGAAATTTGAATTTGTGAGCGAGAAGAGAGAAATGTGACTGTTTTTGCATCTATGTTAGTCTATTGCAGAAAAACAGAAACAGAGAAATATGTAGGATCATGAACCCTATCTGATGATAACATAAAGATTTTTTTTTTTTGAAAGTCTGATTCTATTAGGATGATGGAGATTTGGGGATTGTTCCATTTGACAATGGACTTTGTGCCTGCCTACACAAGTTTTGTGCATGAAAAGGCAGATGAGAGGTTGACTGAATGAATATGGCAATGCATGGCCATGTATTCTCTCTTAAAGTGACCAATCCTGTATTTGAAAGGAAACAGACTTGTATCTAAAGAAGACTAAAGAACAAATGCACTTCTTAATGGAGGAACCATGAGAGGGGTGAATGTCTGTGGAGATTCTCAGTCATCCAAGTCATGGTTGTCCCAAAGGTCCTTTTTCAACTGGATTTTCCGGTTTTTCTTTGAAGAAGTTTCGCTTCTCATCCAAGAAGCTTCTTCAGCTCTATAGAGTGAACTGCAGAGCTAAAGAAGCTTCTAGGGTGACAAGTGAAATGTCTTATAAAAAAAAAAACCCCAGAAAGTCCATTTGCCTCTTGAAAAAACACCTTTGGGATATGAGAAGGGTTAGAAAAGGATCTTGAATTTGCCCATCCACACTTACTTACTTGGGCAGCAAGACAGCAAACATAAAAGTCATATCCTGGGGTGTGGGGAGATAAGATGCATCACATTTTCTTTTGATTTTAGCACTTATTTCCAAATTGGTCTAAACCACCTGCAAATTAACTGATATGCTGTGTGTGTGTGTTTGTGTGCACGTGTGAAATCCAGCAGGTTCTGACAGGTTCTGGAGAACTGGTAGCAGAAATTTTGAGCAGTTCGGAGAACTGGCAAATACCACCTCTGGCTGGCCCCAGAGTGGGGTGGGAATGGAGATTTTGCAGTATCCTTCACCTGGAGTGGGGTGGAAATGGAGATTTTGCAGTATTCTTCCCCTGCCACGCCCACCAAGCCAGGCCCACCAAGCCACACCACGCCCACCAAGCCACACCACTCCCACCAAGCCATGCCCACAGAACCAGTAGTAAAAAAAATTGGATTTCACCACTGGTGCATTCCAGTGGTGGGTTCCTCCCAGTTCGGCCCGGTTCAGCTGAGCCAGTAGCGGTGACAATATGACGTCACCGAACCGGTTCTCTTTGTTCGGGAGCTGGGCCCTCCCACACACACACCCTGCATTATTCTTACCTTTTATTTGGCCCCATCCCCAATCTATTGCTGCCTCCCGAGTCCCAGCTGATCGGCTAGAAGGAAAAAAAACTGTTTAAACTCTTGCCGTGGGGCTTCAAAGGCTGCCCTACAGCTGATCAGTGTTAAAAGGCAGTGTGGTGGTAGACTGGTGCTTCCAAAAATGAATGAGTAGACCGGTGCCTCCAAAAACGAATGAGTAGACCAGTACAGCTCTGCAAAGCAGTTAAAAGCCTGGTAGACCAGTACCTCTGTTAAATCCTAAAGAATTGTCACATGACCATCAAGCCATGGTCACAAAATAAGCCACACCCACAGAACCCATAGTAAAAAAAATTAGAACCCACTTCTGGTGCATACATGCCTTCCAGTCAGCGTTGACTCTAATTGCTCCTTCCTAGGACTGACAGAGCATAACTGGATGTAACAGTATGTGTGGATGACCTTAAGAGATGGGGGAGTGGGGCAAAGAGATGTTGCCTAAGGAATAATCAGATAAAAGAAGGCACAGCCTGCAGCCTAACCCCTCAGGCTATAAAAAAAAAGACAGTGGGAAATTTGTAGTGCCAGACCTGAAAGATTCCATTAAAGTAGCCTTACAATAAAATAGAAATAATTCGCCTATTCTTGTTTTGTGTCCTACCTGGGAAGGCTGACACTGTCTCAAAGTCACCCAGCTGGCTTTGTGCCTAAGGTAGGATTTGAACTCATAGTCCCACAATTTCTAGCCTGATGTCTTAACCTATACACCAAACGTATTTGGTAGATCCATAATCCGTTGTGCTCCATCACATACATGTGTTTCATGTGATCTGATCTTCTCACAAATACTCAAGCAAGCATTCCGATTAGAATACATCCACTTGCCAAAGTCCGTGGTGGCAGTCCTTCTCTGTTGGGTTGACGTATTTCGATGTTTAGATTTTTATTTGTACAATTCAAATGTTTGTACTGTATTTTATACCACACTGTATTTTGTATTCATATGCTCCTTGCTGGGCTAAATTGCTTCAGGTTCTCTTTGGCCCCAGAGATCCTGGTTTGAAGGATGGGTTAATTAGCACCTCATTCTCCCCTTAACTTTGTTTTATTTTTCCCCAGCAATTATTTCCATTCCTCTTTTTAAATGCAACCCTATTGATTCTTCCTCCTCATCACCGCCATTATCCAATAAAAAAGCTGGATATGTTAAGCTTCCACTATGAACCAGCAAGTTTCTTATTGATGCTCCTAAGATGTAAGAAATCCACACCCACGCTGTACATTATTTTTTTTCTTTTTGTACCTTGATGTAAAAAATAACCAAAAACAAAAGCCCCCACTTTAAATTTCAAACCCTTGTGCTCATAAGGCTGAAGTGTTTTATGGTCCATGAGTACGGCAATGAAAAGCTTTGAAGAACCAGACTAGGAAAGACACCACAAAAGGGGGAAAAAATGTTTCATAATTAGTATTCTGTGATGCCTTTGGCTAGAGAATATGTTGACAGAATGCAATCTGCAGTTAGTGGTGCAGAAAGGAGACACATTCCAGTATTGACTGCAAACACATCAGCTTGAAAAGAACCTGTGGGAGTGAGTAAAAAAAAAAAAATAAGAAGAAGAAGAAAAGATAAAAAAATCATGGCAAAGAATGTATATTCAACAATGTTCGTGTTATACCATTTGGAAGCATTACATAAATGAATTCAGCTTTTGGCTGTTCCCCTTACACAATGGTTGAGAGAGTGATGTGTCACCCTCAGCTTCTGTTAGCTCTTTAAGTTAACAGGCAGTATTAATCAAAAGAGGAAGGGGAGGGGGCAACTACTCTTAATCTAAGTAGATAATGTTTGCCTTCCACTTGGGTCTGGGAACTGACAAAGAAAAACACATTCCCGGGAATAACGTCTCACTCCTTCTGTTCGAAAGCAGTTTAGCACCAGCAGGAATTGAATTCGTCAAAAGTAACTTTTAGGATACTTTTTTTTTTTAAATACAATTTTATTGATTTTTTTTTTTACACAAATAAAATATAGTAACAATTCTGTTTAACATCGGATTCGCAGTGTTTATACATATATACATGAGTAAGTGTCTGGTGTCATTTATACTATACATTTCTAATTAATTTCTGCACCTTTTATTCCTTCCTTAATTCTATCATTTATCCATTCGTACCCTCTTCCCCACACAGTATCATAATCAGAATTTTCATCGTCATTTATCTCGTGTGTTAATTTACTTATCTCTGCACACTCTAATATTTTATTAATTATAAGGTCATCTGGTGGTAGGTCTTTCTTTTTCCAGCATTGAGCGTATGCTAGTCTGGCAGCTGTAGTTATGTGTATTAGGAGGTGGACCTTTTCCTTTCCATACCCTTTCTTTACCATTCCCAGGAGAAATATTTCTGGATTCAAATCAATTTCTTCTTTAAGTATGTCTTTCAACCATCTCCGAATTTTGCTCCAGTACCTTTTTGCTTCGGGGCATGTCCACCACATATGAAAGAAGGTGCCATGACCATGGCCACATTTCCAACAATTTGGCTGCGCATTGGGGAACATCTTTGCTAGTCTTGCAGGTGCTAAATGCCACCTATGAAGCATTTTGTAATGATTTTCCTTATACGTGGCTGCTCTAGTTAATTTATAATTTTTATTCCAGGCTTCTTCCCATTCATTAAAGTTCAAACTGTGTCCAATATTTCTCTCCCATGCTCTCAATTGGTTTCTGATTGTATCCTCATCTCTGTCTTCATCTAATAAATAATTATACAGCTTGGCCAACGCTTTTTTCCCTGGTCCCATCAAAATTTTGTCTAATCCATTATATCCTAATTCTAAGCCACACTTTTAGGATACTTAGTCCGTGGATCGGAGTAAGCAGAGGTGATAAAAGTGAAGAGCCAAGCGTATCAGGATTACTAATACACAGAATTAGAAGGGGAGCCCCAGATCCCACACCAAGTTCCTTACGCACGGTCACTCATGCCCTTGTCACCTCCCTTCTGGACTATTGTAACGCTCTCTACATGGGGCTCCCCTTGAGGAGCACTCGGAGGCTCCAACTGGCGCAGAGTGCGGCCGCGCGGGTGGTGACGGGAGCGATGTGGCGCTCCCATGTAACACCTCTCCTGCGCGAGCTGCACTGGCTCCCGGTGGTCTTCTGAGTGTGCTTCAAGGTTTTGGTTATCACCTTTAGAGCTCTCCATGGCTTAGGACCTGGTTATTTACGGGACCGCCTGCTACCACCAATAGCCTCCCACCGACCAGTACGCTCCCATAGAGGGGGGCTCCTCCGGGTGCTGTCAGCCAAACAATGTCGACTGGCGGCCCCCAGGGAGAGAGCCTTCTCTGTGGGGGCACCTACTATCTGGAACGAGCTCCCTCCGGAGATACGGAGGATCCCGGATCTGTGTACCTTCCGTTGCGTGCTCAATACCTTCCTATTTCATCAAGCTGGCCTGACCTAAGTCTTTCCCCTTTTTAAATGGAAATTTTAAATCTGGTTTTAAATTATTGGGGTTTTAAATTTGTTCAGCCAAATTATTTAATTCGTTTTAATCTATTTTAAATTTTGTGTTTACACGTTTTATTCTATGGCTGTTCACCGCCCTGAGTCCTTCGGGAGTAGGGTGGTATACAAATTCTAAAAAAAAAAAAAAAAAAGTGGTTTCCCCAGTTTGGTTTTCCCCAACTTGCTCTTTTATCATTTTTTTTTTTAGCAATAACATCCATCATAATTGCAAGTCATTTTGTCAAATATCTAAAGCAGTGGCCCTCAACCTTTTCGACACCAGGACCGGTTCCATGGAGAAAGGTTATTCCATGATCCAGAGGGGGGGCATGGTTTTGCATGCTGCCTGCATCTCATGGAAGGGGCTTTGTTTGCTTGCACGGACCAGTTGCTGGCATACCATGGACTGGTGCTGGTTCATGGACCAGGAGTTGGGGACCCCTGATCTAAAGGGCCTCAGGAAGGGGAGGTATTGTTGGGATGCTGGGTAATACAGTCCCAAAAGCAGGGGTGAAATGCTACTGGTTTGGACCAGTTCGGCCAAACCGGCAGCGGTTGGTTCGGAGTACCGATAGTGGCGGCAGTGCAAGGCTCTGCCCACCCGCCCAGACATTACTTCCTCATTTTAACCAGTAAGTAACCTGGTTTTTTACCCTCTGTGCATGCGCAGAGCGTCCAAAATTGTACATGATGCGCGTATGTGAGTGGAGTGAGCGTGCACAGAATGCGCATTTCTGAACCAGTACAGAAGGTAAGTAGATTTCACCCCTGCCCAAAAGGCAACTGGATTTCCTTGAAAACATTTTGTTTCTCATCCAAGAAGTTTCTTCAGTGAACTGCCTTTTGAGAAGCACCTTTGGGACAACCATGACCTGGATGATTGAGAGTCTCCATAGACCAGTGGTGGGTTCCAACCAGTGTTACTACTGGTTCTCTTTGTGCATGCGCTTTGCGCACGATCTCTCTGCGCAAGCACGTTAGGTTTCTGGCCAGCTGAGGTGCGGCAATCCACTCTGCTGCGCCTATCAGCTGGGCTAAAAACAAAGAAGTAAAGGTAGGAATAAAGCAGGGGCGGGCGGGAGGGCCCAGCTCCCAGCTCCCAGTCACAGAGAACCAGTTCGGTGATGTCACATTGTCACCACACCCGGCTCGGCCGAACCGGGCCGAACTGGGAGCAACCCACCACTGCCATAGACTGTGTCTTAAAGAATAGCCTGCGAAAGTGGGGAATTTGTATCCTCCTTTAAGGATATTTACTCTTGGATGTCTCTTTCATCACAACAGGGATAGACAATCCAAAGCCCATTTGCCCGTTTCCTATTGTGGTTCCTAGAATCTCTTCCCCATTATTGTCAATAGATTCTGGTGGTTCAATTTGTGGGTAATACTTTTTATTGCCATTTGCAGGCAAGCAGGACCTCAGAAAGCGTGATGGGTCTGCCCCCTATAGTTTTCTGGGAAGGAAGGGAAAAGAAAAGAAAATAGGAAAGTGAGTGGAGAAGAATAGAATAACAGAGTTGGAAGGGACCTTGGAGGTCTTCTAGTCCAACTCCCTGCTTAGGCAGGAAACCCTACACCACTTCAGATAAATGGTTATCCAACATCTTCTTAAAAACTTCCAGTGTTGGAGCATTCACAACTTCTGGAGGCAAGTTGTTCCAATTAATCAATTGTTCTGACTGTCAGGAAATTTCTCCTTTGTTCTAGGTTGCTTCTCTCCTTCATTAGTTTCCACCCATTGCTTCTTGTCCTGCCTGCAGGTGCTTTGGAGAATAGCTTGACTCCCTCTTCTTTGTGGCAGCCCCTGAGATATTGGAACACTGCTATCATGTCTCCCCTAGTCCTTCTTTTCATTAAACTAGCCATACCCAGAATCAGAAAGCATATACATCCAATATGTTTCCTTTTACATTTCTCTGTTAAAGACCACATATCTCAGCATAGATGGGGCCAAAGCAAACAGCCAACCAAAAAGGGAGACAGCCACTGTCTCTTTAACCCAGCCTGCAAAAAATGGTTAAATAGTTTTTTACCAGAAATGTCCTGCCCTGGGATTATAAAATTATACCAAAAAGTAGAGGTCTCACTTCTAACTATAAGGGAGGCCTAAAACCTGAAGCTCTAGCTTCAAGGGTTGCTAATTGAGAGGCTGGTTTTGACCTAACCCATTGCACTCTGTCCTTCTGGTGATAAATGCACATCCATGAATAAATCCCACAAGCCAAAGACCCATGACATCCAACCAATCATACATCCTTGTTATTCATCAGCCTTGCGTAGCATACCAGACCAGGAAGCACAAATGGATCAGCTAATTCTATTTTGTTGTAAGGTTGTATTAATGCAATCTTGCAAGTCTGAAAAAAAGATACTTCTTCCCTGTCCCCTTTACAGGCCAAGAAACTAGGGAGGGTCTCTTATGGAACTCTTACCCTACCACATTCCTATTGCAGCCTAAATTGTTCCTTATTTGACCATTCCCTTGGCTGCGTCTCTTTGCCCTGTCTCCCAAGGTCTTCCCTACATACCTTTACATCTTTTTTCAACATCTTTTCACCTCTGCTTTCTGGCATTTGCTGAACTAGCACTAGCCTTAGCTGGCCTTGACACTACATACATACATACATACATACATACATACATACATACATACATACATACTTTTTCTTGCAGTGCATTGAAACAGAAGAGCGCTAACCTATTAACTAAAGATGTACTCTGCTCTTCCTATCTCACACCATGTAGCAATCTCAAGATCTCACAATTCTCCCAGCTATATTGAGTTTCATTATTTCTCATGAGTTGCTCAGCTGCAGTGAACCTCTCCATCTTCTGTCAGTCTTTATATAATTTCCTTTTACTCAGCAAAACCTAAGATACAAGGGGAAAGGGGGGGTCCCCGCTCCCTTTTCTTTACAGCCAGTGCGTGGTGAGTCATCAGTGCCCTCCCATTATTTATAGTTAATGGGAACCGTGCATGTTATGAAGTCAAGTTTATTTGCAACCTTGTGGCTTCTATCAGGCACCGTTAATAACATACATAAATAAATAGTTGGTGCTCATAACTCCTATACGGTGGAATGTCATTTCACGAAGTTTATGGCTGCCAATGACAAAAGCTCGGTTTAGCGACAGTGCGGGATAGGGTTTGGAGAAGAGAGCAAGCTTTAAGAATCTACATTAAATCTTGTTTATTCCGCAAAGATATTGCTTTATTACTTCAGTTATGTTACAGAAAAGGTACATTCATAAAGATGACACATCCTCTCCCAGCTACAGCCTGACACATAAAGCGCCTCAGCAGATCATATTCACCTCGGTACAGCTTGACTGTTTAGGAAACAAACTTTCTATCAGGATCAACAACCCCCAACCCCCCTCCCCTCCCCCTGGGCTTTTCTCCTTTTTCTTTGTCTTCCTGAGGTGATTTTCAAAGGATTCACTTTGAGGGATTCCTTTTCATTTGGTTGCTAAGGAACCCCTGTCTGTGCACCATTAAAGTATTTGTACAATGCAAAAGATGTGACACAAAATAGAATCTTAAAGTAAGGCTATGCCCAAATGGTCCTGGGTGTGTGTGTGTTTTTAATCTGATAAAAAAAAAATCATTCAGCATTTCAGCTTTCAACATTTGACAAGAACAGAGAATTCAATAGATGGGATATATGAGTCTTATCAAGCGAGACAAAGATATGTCCGTGGGTCTCCTTAATTGCCCTTCGTTATACTGTTATCTCTCTAGTGGTCTTCAGTCCCCTGACTTCTTCACATCTCCATTTAAGCTTAATGAAAATGTTTGCAGGCCAGAAAATATGATGAAACAGGAAGGTTACGAAATGAAACAATCACACTATGCACAATACTTTATACTGGATTGGAGCTGAAAGGCAAAAGGGAAGCAGTATGCTCCCTCCCATATTGGGGTAGACCAGGTGCTTCGACAGAAAAACACTTAATCTCTCCCCTGGCTCAAGCTGATAAAGGGAGGAGAACTTGTGGTTCAGAGGTTAATACAACTGCCTAATATGTAGACAGCCCAAGTTTGAATCCGAGTAAGGATTCAAGTAGCTGATGAGAGCTAAATAGCTTGAAATAGATCTATACTAGTCTCCTTTTATTTCTTTTATCAGCAAATATAAATTTTATATACATTATAATATATATTATATATATTATAATATATATATAAAACAATAAAGTAAGCCCTGCCACTCTGCAGAAGGAAATTCTCAAGCAGTTGCAAATTAAAATGTACTAAAAATAAAAATAGGAACCCTTTATGCCAGGAAAATATTTTTTTAAAAGGAAAATGGAGGATGGGTTACACAGAACATTTATCTGGCTTTCTAAGCTTCGCTGTCAGAGGTGGTACTCAACCGATTCAGACTGGTTCGGGCAAACCCGTAGCGGCGACTGCAGGTGGGCCACCCACCCATCTGCCCGGATGTAATGCCATCCTATTTAGCTACATTTTCTAGGCCGGGTGCATGTGCAGAAGGCGTGCGCATGGGCAAAGCGCATGCGTGGAAGTCTGGGCGCAATCACGGAAGGCGTGCATGCATGCAGCAAGCGTGTGGAAGGCCGGGCGCATGTGTGGAGGGCACGTGCACACGAGCAAAGTGAGCGAAGCGAGTGTGGAGAACCGGTGGCTAGAATATGTGAAACCCACTGCTGTTCTCTGTGACTCTTTGTGTAACATGCATGCTTCCTGCAAAACCGAGCCTTGTACTTAGTAGAGGATTTATTGGGCACAAGGCAGTTGAATGACAACTCCTTTAATAATAGACTTTAAATTAAAAAGTCTCTCACAGCCTTTGATAATAAGTTCAAGCCAAATGTTGACTGATATTTGAATGAGGGAGTCATCTTTTTTCCCTGACTCAGAAGCCTGATTCACTTTTTTACATGCAGCTCAGTGGTGAAATCTAAAATTTGTTACTACCGGTTCTGTGGGTGTGGCTTGGTGGTGGTGGGTAATGTGACTGGGTGGGCATGGCCAACTTTTTTTTTTTTTTACTTTTAAAACCATTTTTTCTACAACCTCTTCGGCTGAAGAGGTTGTAAAAAAATGCTTTTAAAAGCCTCTGACGATCCCAGCTGAGTTGCCTGATCAGCAGAGGCTTTTTTTTACTTTTAAAACCATTTTTTCTACAACCTCTTCGGCCGAAGAGGTTGTAAAAAAAATGCTTTTAAAAGCCTTTGACGATCCCAACTGAGCCGCGCGATCATTAGAGGCTTTTTTTTACTTTTAAAAGCATTATTTTGGCCAAAGAGGTTGTAAAAAAAATGCTTTTAAAAGCCTTTGACGATCCCAACTGAGCCGCGCGATCATTAGAGGCTTTTTTTTTACTTTTAAAAGCATTATTTTGGCCAAAGAGGTTGTAGAAAAAATGCTTTTAAAACCCTTTGACGATCCCAGCTGAGCCGCGCGATCATTAGAGGCTTTTTTTTTTTTTACTTTTAAAAGCATTTTTTTGGTCGAAGAGGTTGTAGAAAAAATGCTTTTAAATTTTTTTTAAAAGCCTCTGATGATTGCGTGGCTCAGCTGGGCATTGGGGGGGGGCAGGGATTTTTGCTACCGGTTCTCCAAACCAGCCACCTCCATTGCTACCGGATCGGGCGATCCAGTCCGAACCGGGAGCATTTCACCCCGATGCAGCTCCAAATTATCTTTTCCCATACTTTACAGTCCTGGTTCAGCATATCAGCTGGGTAGAAACATGAGACAAACTGGTACCAAAAATAACCTAGGTAATGGATACCTTAACATCTCTCTGCCATTTTGATACTCCCCTTTGGTGGTGATGGGGAGGCAGAGAAAAGGAAGATCTTCTCTACTTTTTATTTTTTATTTATTTTTATTTTTATTTATTTATTTTTTTATATGCCGCTCTTCTCCGGAGACTCAGGGTGGCTTACAATACGTTAAGCAATAGCCTTCATACTTTTGTATATTTTATACAAAGTCAGCTTATTGCCCCCACAAACCTGATCCTCATTTTACCCACCCTAATTAGAAAGGATGGAAAGCTGAGTCGTCCTTGAGCCTGGTGAGAATTGAACTCGCAGTAATTGCAGGCAGCTGGATGTTAAATGCTGCCTTAGTAGGAGGCATTAGCCTCCTATGCCACTCAGGCTCCTGTACTCACAGAAAGAATACAACCAATAATCTGAAAGTTCCAGGTGATAGATATCCTTGCACCAGCTGTAATTCCTTTTTATTTGTTCATGTCTAAAATGATCTCTTCTACTATTCCTCCAAAATATCACTGAATTCATTTATGTGGATTTCTGGAAAGTCTCTAATCCTGGAGACCACGTGGACAAGTTCATGCAACAATTTTGGAAGTGGTTTATTTATTTATTTATTTATCCAATATAATGTATATAGCTGCTCATCTCGTGCATGTGACTTTGCCTTCTTCCTAGGACTGAGAGAAAGTGGATGGCCCAAAATCAGAAAGCTTATTTCATGCTTAAGATAGGACTAGAATTCACAGGCTCCCAGTTTCTAGTCTTATGCCTTTAACTACTACACCAAACTGGTTCTCTGTGTATTAAAATACACTATGCCATCTACATCAGGGTGTGTTGTTTGAACTGCATAGAGCCCATTCCAGCACTATAGTACAGAAGTTTTCTGCCTACACGTAGAGAGACAGATATACAATAGCCAGTCCAAAACAATAGCACAATGGTATAATGGGGTGTGTGTGTGTGTTCACATTTGTCCCAGCTACCAAAACTTTGCAGATGATGCCCAATGACCCACAAACACCTGCTACTGAACTGTATTTATTTGGCTGCCCAACTTGACAGGAAACCTGACAATTAATAGATTAAAAAACAAAACCAGAGCACAATAAACTCAGAAAAATTGATTAGCACATGCCGTAATTTAATCCATGGAGTACAAGCCGGGTGGACCCCACCATCACCAGAGGTGGGTTTCAGCACATTCTGACCAGTTCTGGAGAACCGGTAGCGGAAATTTTGAGTAGTTCGGAGAACCGGTAAAAATTCTGACTGGCTCCACTCCCATCTATTCTGTGCCTCCCAAGTCCCAGATGATCGGGAGAAAATGGGGATTTTGCAGTATCCTTCCCCTGCCACGCTCACCAAGCATGCCCACCAAGCCACACCCACAGAACCAGTAGTAAAAAAAATTGAAATCCACCACTGACTATCACCTTATCTCAAGCCCTGGGAAAAGGTCCAGTTCTTCACAGCAGACTTAAAAGCTAACGCAGCTGCATCTCTTTGAACAGAACCTGTTATTCTAGAGGACCATGAATTTACTCAAGAGATGGAATATAGGCAGAAATAAAAGGGGAAATATAGTTCCTCAGATAATCAGGCCTTATGCCATTAAGTGTTTTACAAATAAACTAACACCTTCAATTGTAGCAGGAAGTTGGCTGTTAGCCAGCATAGCTTGCATAGCAAAGGTGTTACATAGCTATACAAGGCATATCCATAATTGCTCAGGATGCTGCATTCTGGATTTTGTGGATTTATCAAGGGATTCTCAAGGGCAGACCCTTAGAGCAGCAGCCCTTAACCTTTCGGGCACCAGAGACCGGTTCCATGGAGAGAGGATTTTCTGTGGACCGGAAGGGGCATGGTTTCGCTTGTTTCTGGCCGGTTTCTGGCATGCCACAGGCTGGTGCTAGTCCGTAGGCCTGCCTTAGAGAATGCACTGCAACAGTTCACTTGTATGTTGTTTAAGGCATAAATGACCTTAAGAAGAGATCTCTAATCACCAAAAAAGGAACCCAATTGGTCCAGCAGAAAGATCTGGGTGAAGACCTTCCTGTCTGCAGCTGCCATCTGTTTTTCAAGCAGGAGCAGTGTGTCTCAGATTAGATCTTGCCCATTGTGCATCTGCTCTTTTTATGAGAGGTTGTTGTCTGAGATAATCTTTTCGGGTTTCCTCAATGCTAAATATCTTATCCTATCCCCTCATTTATTTTATTTATTTTTTCAACTTGTTATCTCACCTTTATTACTATATAAATAACTCAGGGGTGAAATCTACTTACCTTGCCTACCAGTTTGGAAGTGCATATGCCAATGCACGTGTGGACCCTCTGCGCATGTGCAAACCCTTCTGCACATGCACAGAGGGTAAAAAACAGGTTACTTCCTGGTTAAAACCAGGAAGTAACGACAACCGGGTGGGTGGATAGAGCCTTGCGCTGCCATCGCTACCGGTTCTCCGAACCACCCGCTGCCATCGCTACCGGTTCAGCCGAACCGGTCCAAACTGGTAGCATTTCACCCCTGAAATAACTCAAGGCGACAAACATATCTAATAGTCCTTCCTCCTCCTATATTCCCCACAATAGAAAAAAACAATAGAAAAACAATAGAATTCTTTATTGGCCAAGTGTGATTGGACACACAAGGAATTTGACTTTGGTGCATACGCTCTCAGTGTACATAAAAAGAAAAGTTACATTTGTCAAGAATCATAAGGTACCACACTTAATGATAGTCATAGGGTACAAATAAGGAATCAACTCATGCTAGGAAACAATCAATCTTGTGAGGTGAGTTAGGGGGAGAGAGAGGGAGAGAGAGGGAGGGAGGGAGGGAGGGAGGGAGGGAGGGAGAGGGAGACACACACACACACACACAGAGAGAGAGAGAGAGAGAGAGAGAGAGAGAGAGAGAGAGAGAGAGAGAGAGAGAGAGAGAGAGAGAGGGACTGGTCCAAAGTCAATCAACTGGATTTTCATATCTAAGGCAGGACTAGAACTCACAATCACCTTGTTTCTAGGCCAGCACCTTAACCACTACATCAAACTGGTTGTAATGTAATTGTCCCCTAGTCATTGTTGTGAGCATTTGATCACCTAAAGCTAAAAGGAAGTATTACTTTTTACCTTTTCTTGTCCTAATAAATTTCATTTTAACTCCCCGACAGGAAACCAGACTTTTAATTTCTGACCATGCACTTAAAAACTACTAGGCTCTAATGACTTTCATTTTCTTTTATCATCATCATCCAAAGAAGCATAAGAATGCAGATGCTCACTTTATTGGCACTTAAGTGTCCCTGTCTACTTCTAGCTGATATTAAGATGGAAGATCTAAGAAGATGGGTGGGTTGCATCTGAAAGTAACAAGGAGTCCCAAACTTCATGTCCAAAAATGTGTAGTCTGGAAGATTGGGATCCTTGTCCCACCTTGTGCCCAATTTCAATGGTATATCTCCTCCCCACTCTCCACCCCAACTGGTTGCAATCCAACCGAGCCTTCTTGGCCTTTGCAGTAGCCAGTGCTTTTATTGTATAAATGAAGTAGTGAGTGGATGTCAAGCAAATGCCATGTATAGTTTGATGGCCACTAAAACTATGGGCAAAGGTGACATTTGTACCCTCTCTGTACCTGCCTGGTGGCAACTAGTATTATACAGTGGATGTAACACCTGAATGCACTCTCCGCCAGAGGTGATAGTTGCCTTTTGCGTTCACCCAAAGAAAGTAAAGGTTTATTTAAGAGCTAAGAGAGGGGAAGCATTTATTTATGTAGAAAGAGCAAAACACACTATACTACCTGTCAAGCCAGAATTGCTGTATAAAAGATGCTAATAAGATTCAGCAGATTAGCTGTCCCCATTGGGCAATTCCCAGATGGTCTCCTTCAGGCTTAGCCCCCCTCTGTTTTATGGTTGCCATTATATTCTTCATGCAAAAATAATGATTTCCTCTCCTTGCCATTTTACTGCTTAAAATGGATTAGATCCAGATAGATAGGGCTATACATTTGCAAGGAAAGGAAAGGAAAGGAAAGGAAAGGAAAGGAAAGGAAAGGAAAGGAAAGGAAAGGAAAGGAAAGGAAAGGAAAGGAAAGGAAAGGAAAGGAAAGGAAAGGGGAAAGGGGAAAGGGGAAAGGGGAAAGGGGAAAGGGGAAGAAAGAAGGGAAGAAGGCAAGGCAAGGCAAGGCAAGGCAAGGCAAGGCAAGGGGAAAGGAAAGGAAAGGAAAGGAAAGGAAAGGAAAGGAAAGGAAAGGAAAGGAAAGGAAAGGAAAGGAAAGGAAAGGAAAGGAAAGGAAAGGAAAGGAAAGAAGGAAAGGAAAGGATTTTTGTGTGTTCGAATTCATGTGCTGGTCTGCTACTTATTTGTGATGTGATTATTTTTTTGTCTTCCTTACATCATATTTAGGCTTCTCTGGTCCTGTTGTCATTATCTTTTGGTACTTTTCTGGAGAGGCCCTTAAAAACGTATAAACGATCAAGGGAGGCATCCTGAAATTTGAAATGAACTTGTTCTTTTGCTTTCAGCTATCTTCCTTGCATGAATTCTCTGAAGATTTTTTTTTCTTGTAACTATATTTGTGTGTGTATATCTTGATAGTGCCTTCCCATGCTTTTTCCAATGGTTCACTCCTGATAACTTAATTCTATTCGATCTCAGGATCATAGAGGAACTTCAAAAGAAATAATGGTTTCTCTGTAAGGTTGCCAAGCCCAAGTCTCAAAACAAACTTGAAAGAGAGCAGGGGTCTCCTTTAGTTAGAGAGGGAGAGGATATTTAGCTTATCTACTACTCTGAAATATTCCTGCAACCTATAGTTATTTCCAACCTCTCTAGTTATGAGATGCACATATAGAGGAAAATCTTTGCCTTTAGTGGTAAAAGGCCAGGTTGGTGGTTAAGGCACCTGACTAGAAATTGGCACATCTGGGAAAACCCGAATCTGAAAATTTCCAGGTATTCCCCACCCAAAGGAAAGTCCAAGCCCAACACCCACAAGTCCATCACAAGGTCCAATCAAAGCACCATCCCAACAGGAGATGCCTCCCAGGTCCAGCCTTCCAGGTGCAGGGCAAGACGGCCTTGACTTTCTGAGAAAGGAATGTTATTATGACTATATATCACCCATACATACAATCCATACAATCCCCTCTCCCAATTTCCCACAGCAGTAAATGTGGCAGGCCTGAAGGCTCAATTCAAAAGATGGTTTCCAGGTCTGACAACAGGGCTGTCCTGCTGCAGCTGTGCTTCAGCCAAATGACTCTCAGACGGCTACTTGGAGCCATTGAGCAACTCCCCTCTTGACGTGCCAGGAACTGGTTCATCCTCCCCGAAACTGACATATGAAGAGGTATCTGAGGAAGCTTCCAGGGGAGTCATCACATTCACAAACTCTGAAATTGGCTAGGTCCTTTCCCTCTAATCAAGGTGGCTTCTCTATAATAACAGCAAAAACCTACCTAAGGATAACAGCAGAAAAAGTAATTTATAATTTTAAAAAATGGAATCTCAATACCCAACACTTTTCTAGTCCTTGTGTTTTGTATTGTAAAACAGATCCATTAGTTATAAAAAGTCATGGGATTATGAATGGCAGATACTTAAACCATCTATGTCTTGAACTGAATGGAGATGAATGAATTGGTCTTACCTCAACCCAGGTAACTTTCATAGGAGTTTACCAACAAATAGTTTATGTTCTTTAATCTTAAGAAAACTCATTACCTTAAGCACAAGAAAGGGAAATCACAACGTAGGACCTAGCTGCAGAATTTGGCAAGCCCTGATTATGAGTGGAGAAATACTTGGGAATATTGATGGAGATCATAAGGTAGTATTTGTTTTGTAGGAGAACTAGAAACTTCCACCCAAGGCTCCCTACACACAAACTAGACCAGTATTTCTCAACCTTGGCCATTTTAAGATGCATGGACTTCAACTCCCAGAATCCCTCAGCCAGCATTGGTTGGGAAATGCTGGACTAGACATTGTCCTGGGATGTTGCAACATTCTAGAACCATGATGGCGAGTCTATGGCATGCGTCCCGGAAGTGGCACACAGAGCCATCTGTCCGGGCACACGAGCCGTTGCCTGTTGCTCTTCCGGGTTCCGGGGTGCCAGCCAGCTGGTCTTCACGCACACAGGAACACTGGAAACTGGAAGAGAAACCACCCTGTGCACATGCGCACACTAGGAAGATGATCTTCCGTTGTCCAGCACATGCATGTGCATCGGCCAGCTGGTCTTCATGTGTGCATGCATGCCAGAAACCGGAAGGCCAGGTGGCTGGCGCCGGAAACCAAAATATCATTTTCCTGGCATGTGCATGCGCACCGGTAGCTACTCTTCCGCTTTCCCACGGATGCACACCAGGCGGCTGCTCTTCCGGTTTCCAGCATACACACACGCGCACGCGCACTCCCGTTTCGGCACTGCCGGAAAGGTTCGCCAGCACTGTTCTAGAACCTTTCAGTCATTCCACTTTATATGGAATCTTTTGCCGATGGACCACAAAATGAAATTGGATGCTGCAAAGAGGAGGAAGTGGGGGAGGAAGAGGAAGGGAAACAGAAAACAGAGAGGGACAAGAAGGAAGAAATGAAATAGGAGCCAGAGGAAGAAAATGGACAAAACTCTTAGTACCTTAAAGAAAAAGAACAAGTAATAGACAACTTGGGATGTGATTTTTCAGCATCACACGGTTTCATTCAATGCCCTGAGATGTATTGCATTTGCCAAAGCGAGGAGGATGAGTGGGGCCACAGGTGGCTTTGAGTAATTTAGCCAGTCAGTCTGTGTCGCTGGGCCTTGAAAAATTGTGCACAGGTGAAATTGCATTTACAAAACAATGGACTATCATCGCTTCTAGGTGAAGCAATTTGAAGGTCTCCATTTCTAGAAGCTGTGGCGAGTTTTGTAAACATAAAAAAAAAAAAAGACCTCCCCCCCCTCACAAGGAATGTAACTTTAAAATAGAGCTTAACTTTTGCCCTTAAGTTTTAAAAGATCAGGTAGGTTTAACATTTCAGGCTACAGAAAAATGCCTCAGAGAACGTTTTTTATTAAAATAAAAAAGGATTATAGTAGAACCGTGTTGAAAATAAAGCATCTTTGGGTATTTTGAAAGTGCCCAATTTTGGGGTTGCAGCCTTGGTGTTTATTTATTAAGTTATATTCCTCCATTTCTACAAGAGAGGAATCTACATTTTGTCGCATTAGAGCAATGCTGTAAGGCACGTTAAGTTAAGAAAAAGTGGTCTAAAGTCCCTCCATTTCTATGGTTCTGGCTGAACCCGAACCTGAGTCTCCCCAGACCTACTCCAGAACTTAGCAACCCAGGACGTCCTCATTTAATGACTGCCTCATTTTGCAACCATTCACAGTTACAGGGATGATGAAAAAAAATAACTTCACAATCAATCCCTGCATTTACGGCCTCTTGAAAGCCTGTAAATCAAAGGAAAGCTGAAGTAAGATTGTAAGCACAGCAAGGCTTTCTTTTAGCAACTGCTTTGTTTAATGACTGAGTTGCCCGTCCCAACTGTGGTCACTAAATGGGGACCACCTGTCCTCACTTTTGATCTCCTATCTGAATCCCTGTCAGTTCCAACTCTGGTTAGATTTCTGAGATCATCCAAGACCTACCCCAGGAAGAATTTTACATGAACATTTGTGTTTGTCCAACCTCCAAATGGCAGGAAAAACATATTACTGATTTACTTGGTATAACTAGTAATTACATTCCTATTTTCAGGGGTGGGATTCAAAAATTTTAGCAACTGGTTCTCTGCCCGGTTGCTGGGTGGGTGTTGGCCATGGTGGGCGTGGCCTACTCAGCCTCCTGCACCATGGCGGGGGGGGGGGGCGTTTTCACCCTACCCAAGTTCCGGAAGCTTTTCTTGAGCTTCCGGGAGGGAGAAAATGGCCCATTTCTGGACTTCCGGAACTTCTGAGAGGCCCGTTTTTCATCCTCCCAGAGCCTCCACGTGGGCACTGCACTTACCTGGCATCCAAAATGGGCCACATGGAGACTCCTGGGATGGGCGGGGTGGGCGGGGCCAGCCAGTCTTTGCGACTACTAGTTCAGCGAACCAGATGTAAAATTAGCATGCAGTTCGCCCAAACTGGTCCAAACCAGCTGAATCCCACCCCTGCCTGTTTTCCTTTCCTACATGAAAGGAAATTAATGCAGTAATGGTATCATGAGATCCATCTCTGGGAAGACATGGGAAAGGGTTGCAGTCTGAAGTACAGTTTTTGTAACACACCGCAGAGATGCTTGGCAAACACAGATCTTCTTTAAAGACAGAATGGAGTGATTTACTAACAAGTGATAACAGACAAATTCATAAAGAAAGACACTAGAGAAAGGCACCCGCATTAGGAAGGTGGTGGCTTAAGTGAACTGAACTGATGAATGACAAACTGCAACGCCTTGAAATGAAATGGGCCGAGGAGAGGTAGGGCCGTGATGGCGAACCTATGGCACACGTGCCACAGGTGGCCACAGATATGGCTCTGTGTGCCACCTGTGGCACGTGTGCCATAGGTTCGCCATCACGGCCCTACCTCTCCTCGGCAAGCGTTGCCCTAGCTTAGCTCCAGCGCACATGCGCATGCCAGCCAGCTAATTTTCGGGCCTTCTGGGCCCACTGGAAGTTGGGAAATGGGCTGTTTCTAGCCTCCAGAGGGCCTCTGGGGGAGTGGGGAAGGCTGTTTTTGCCTTCCCCAAGCTCCAAGAAAGCCTCTGGAGCCTGGGGAGGGCAAAAAACAGGCCTACCAGGCCCACTGGTAATCTTTTTGCCACTGCATGCCAAAAGCGGGGGGAGCGTGAAGGGGGGTCATACGTGCATTTGCGGGGGGCGCAGGGGGAATTGAATTAAGAGTGTGAGCACACCTGTGTGTGACACCCGCCCCTGTGCTCCCCCTGCTTTTGGCACACGACAGCAAAAAGGTTAGCCATCACTGAGATAGGGAAATAATATCACACCAATAAGTTACAGTTGGAAGGAAAATCCATCTGGTTCAGTTCCAAGCTGGGAGAAAGATACTGGAAACAATATGGAGGCTGGAGACTGATTGGAAAGAAGGTCCATTTATTGGTGAATAGAATGACCAGCGTTTGTGGTTCTGGGTCAGCTGAACAATTAACTAGATCAGTGCCAGGATTTTTATACAGGTCCTGAAATGCTGCTGGAAGGAGGGGGGTTGTGCAATGAAGGGGCTTGTGTTCTGAAAGACTGTTGGACAATTCCTATTGCAGCTAATTTCATTCTATGCTGGATCTTGGGTGAGGGGCGCTGCTGTACTAATTCTACCATTCTGCTTTTGTTAGCTGTCAAACTTTGCTGAAAGGAGTTTTGAAATATCCTGTCTTGAATGGATTTCTGCCTGCAGTATTTGCTTTGCTTATGAATAAAGCCATCTAGATAGTTGGTTTCTTCTTTCAATAAGCTCTTTATCTCCTTAAGTGCTGGCAACTGCTGTGGGCTATTAAGAAAGACTGGGGGTTGCTTTCTGCCCCTAAAACATGTTTCTCCATTTCTTCTTCTTCTTTTTTTTTTAATTTGATTTATATGCCGCCCTTCTCCGAAGACTCAGGGCGGCTTACAATGTGCTCAGCAATAGCCTTCATCCTTTTGTATATTTATACAAAGTCAGCTTATTGCCCCCACAACTGGGTCCTCAATTTACCTACCTTAGAAAGGATGGAAGGCTGAGTCAACCTTGAGCCTTGGCGAGATTCGAACCCTGCAGTAATTGCAGGCAGCTGGTCTTAATAACCAGCTTAATAACAGGGTGCCTTAAACCCCTGTACTACCAAGGCTCTCTTTCTTTAGGGAAATATAATATTCTACCTTTTTTAATATTTCGGAAATATTTCCATCTTTGGGGGGGGGGCTTCCCACAATATGATAGGTCACTGTGGCCACACCATTACTTTCCATAACTAAGAGGAATGTAGAATTGGAGATCCATCATAGAAATTATTAAAACCAGGGAAGCCTGGATAGAAATCTAAAAAAATAAACAAGGAAGAAAAAGCTTCAGAAAAGAAGGTATGGTTCAGATAAAAATTAGATGGCACAATGGCAATGAGTTGGGAGGGAATGGGGATTTTGCAGTATCCTTCCCCTACCACGCCCACCAAGCCACACCATGCCCACCAAGCCACGCCCACAGAACCGGTAGTAATAATTTTTGAATTCCACCACTGACCCTAATCCTAACCCTTCCTCCCTCCCTTCCTTCCCCCCAAATTAAAAATAATCTGGAACAGAAAGGGAAGAAAAGCAGAACAGATAATTGCATGGTCATGCATTAGTTTGGGATTGTTTTGGTAGAATGTTAATGAAGGGAGATAAATATTTTAGAGACAGGAGTGTGTGCCACAGCTACTGTAAATCTTGGCATTCACCCTCCAAGGGACCTCATGGGTGCCCGGTGGCACGGCTGAGATTTCAAAAATCAAAGCACTCTTCTACACTCTATAGCGTGCAAGCGAACAAGCCTTAGGCACATTTCAGATACAGATCTATGAAAGATTGTCATATAAGAGGCCAGATTAAGGTAGCATAAATTTTTCTCCAGCCCTAAAGTCTACCCTCCAGCTTTACAGATTCTGGTGATAAAATACTGCTTTTAGAGCCCTGCCCCACCCGTTCTGCGCATCCCTGCTGTGAATGCCAGCTTTCTCTGGCTTGCGCTGCAATTCTCATCTTGATGTAGTGTGGCCAACCAGACAAATTTAATCTAATCAGAGATTGGGTGAGAGTGATTAAAGGTTGAAAGAGAAGAAAGCATCTCCTTGCCTTTTTGGCCTAATTTAGGGTTGCCAGGTCTGCTTCCAAAAAATAGCGGCCAAGCAGGGGATTGGGGGGGGGGTGTTAAGTAGTAAAAAAATAAAAAAAAAATTTACAATTAAATTATATATTTTCTTACAAACATTTTAACACGTATTAAAATAATCACTTCAAAACTTTACTTAAAATTCAAAACATCAAATATATTATAATAATATGTAAAATATTAAATTACATTTTACTTTGCTGTCGTGTGTATTTTTTATTGGACTGCGCCGCTTTGATCAATTCTTTGTGTTTAAGGAATAATTCTTTAATTTCAGTACAACGTTGAGAAATATTAAAAAATATACAATCATAAAACTTTTGAATAAAAAAAAATGTCCACTATTTTGTGAAAAAAAATAGTGAACATAATGTGAAAGAAGTGGACTGTCCGCTCAAATAGTGGACACCTGGCAACCTTATGAAAAAAAAGGGCCTTGGTCTTTTACCCAGCTGATACATTGGGTTCATTTCGTTCCAGGATGGAACATGCTGCCAGCCAACCTCTGAATCCTTATTTATTTATTTATTTATTTATTTATTTATTTATTTATTTATTTATTTATTTATAGTCAAGCATGTATTAGATAACAGATATAAGTATAAACATGATTATGAATGCATGAAATGCATACGAATAAAGGGGAACATTAGGACAGGGACGGTAGGCACGCTGGTGTGCTTACGCACGCCCCTTACAGACCTTTTAGGAATGGGGTGAGGTCGACAATAGACAGTCTAAGGTTAAAGTTTTGGGGGTTTGAGGATGTAACCATGGAGTCAGGTAGAGCATTCCAGGCATTGACCACTCTGTTGCTGAAGTCGTATTTTCTGCAGTTGAGTTTGGAGCGGTTTACCTTAAGTTTGTATCTATTATTTGCTCATGTATTGTTGTGGTTGAAGCTGAAGTAGTAATTGACATATAGGACATTGCATAATTTTATGTATTACGCTTAGGTCAGACCAAAGGCGGCTTACTTACTCCAGATAGATACTTACTTACTCCAGATAGGCAATGCTAAGATGGATAGAGAGGAAGCCCTTGTCCGTTCTTCCTTTACTTCCTTCCTTGTTGCTCATAAATAACCTTCATGGGCTTCTACTTCTAACATTCCTAACTGGGAATGTTTGATCTCTGACTTCCCTTTGGTCTTCTTAAAATGCCTGACCAGGGGTGAAATGCTACCGGTTAGGTCCGATTCGCCCAAACCGGTAGTAAAAAATGTAAAAAAAATTTTTTTTCCCGAGTGGTACTTGATTGTCGGAACTTTTTTTAAAAAAATTTTTTAGCATTTTTTTACTACCAGTTCTCCAGAACCAGTAGTTAAAAATGCTTTAAAAAGTTAAAAAAAAGAGTTCGGACAATTGTGTGCCGCTCAGCTGATCATCGGAACTTTTTTTTTTTTTTTTTACTTTTTTAGCATTTTTTTTACTACCGGTTTTCTGGAACCGGTAGTAAAAAAATGTTTTCAAAAAGTTTAAAAAAAAGGCTCCGACAATCACAGCTGTGGCACGTGATCATCAGAGCCTTTTTAAAAACCTTTTAAAGCATTTTTTACTACCTATTCGCCCAAATGTTTCCCAAAATTAATTAATTAATTAATCCTGAAATTAATCAAGGAGAGAAACAACCTGGAATCAAGGAGAAATTTCCTAAAAGCGAGAACAATTAACCAGTGGAACAGCTTGCCTTCAGAAGTTGTGGGTGCTTCATCACTGGAGATTTTTAAGAAGGGACTGGAAGAAGAATCACTTGTCTGAAATGGTATAGGGTCCCCCATTTGAGTAGGGGGTTGGACTTAAAGACCTCCAAAATCCCTTCCAGCTCTGTTCTGATTGATTGAAATTAGTTATTTAATGCCTTCTGTCCACTCTACTGTTGCCTGCAATGGACATGATCTTAATCATTTACCTGCTGAAGGTTTTTTACTTCCTAATTGCTCTGGCACATTCCTGCAATAGTGTTTGTCATGGATAGCAAGAAAGTTAGCTACAGTGTCCTCTCCCCCCACCCCCAACCAGCAGTTGTCCTTCTTTCCAATTGTTCTCCTTTGTCTAATGTCTGGTAGTCCTGATTTATCCTCTCTTAATCTCAGGTGGAAGCATGGTGGCTCCAGTGATTGGAACACTGGGCAGGAGGTTAGAAACCCTGTGAGACCTGAGACCTGCCGGGGGATGGGGTTGAGCTCTCATCCTTCACTCTACTCCTGTCAGGGACATGAAAGGACCCTGTTGCATTCAGGGGTGGGCTTCAAGGGGTTCTCTGCCCAGTTGCTGGGTGGGCGTGGGCATGGCCTAGTCAGCCTCCTGCACCATGCCAGGGCGTTTTTGCCCTCCCTGGGCTCCGGAGGCTTTCCTTGAACTCCAGGAGGGCGAAAACGGCCTCCCCAGGCTGCGGAGGCTCTCTGGAGGCTGGAAACATCTGGTAGGCCTGTTTTTCGCCCTCCCTGAGCCTCCGCACACACCCTGCACTTACCTGGGCCATGTGGAGATGGCCCACGTAAGGGCCATGTGGAGACTCCTGGGAGGAGAGGGGCAGGGTAGGCAGGACCAGCCAGGAGTGGGATTTGGGGGTTCTCCGAACTGCACAGAATCTTAGCTAGAGGTTCTCCCGAATCCCTGAGAACCCCTAGCAGCCCACCCCTGGTTGCATCCCCAGGGCAACAGTGATGTCACCATGTTAGATCGGCGCCGGAAAGAAACGTGACTCAGCTGTTGGTCGTTCAGCACTTTATTGGTATAGGCAAACAGGCTGCCGGCTGGACTGCCAAGCCTCCTTATATGCGGCTCGGGCATGCCAGCCAGCCAATGACAGTTGTTTAAACTTCCCGCCAGTGGAATCAGCTAATCCCCCAGCTGATGTCCTTATAAGGACATAACACCCCTCCCCTCCTAGTTCTTAGTCAATCCATCCATGGCCAATGTAGGTCACATAGTCACGCAGGTAGGCGGGACAACTGATAGTCCTACCTGACCTGCACGGTTCAGTTTGTTCAACAATGCTGCTCTGGACGGGTCTGGCTCCTGCTTGCTCCCGTCCCTGAGGGTGGACATCCTGGAACTCTGCTGTTGAGTTTGCGGGGCTCACCTAGCGCCTCTGGCTGGAGTAGACGACTCGCCCCGCGGTCGGTGGGTCCTCTCGTCCCGGTCGGGATGATGGGTGTTCGGTTCCTGTCGTTCGTCTCAAAGTCGGACTGGACAGCTGAATCTCGGTAGGACCCTCGGTTCTTTATTTTCGTCTCTGTCTCGATGCTGGGGACTCTCACGGGTGGAGGTGGCGGCCCCCCCCATCTTGGGGTTTTTCCCGCCTTTGGGGTCTTGTGACCTTGTGGACGGCCATTTCACACTCAGATTCAGCCCCAGCGGAGGTCTTGTCCGAAGATGGTTGGAGATCCCTGTGGACCTTGTGGATCCCCTTGGATCTCCTCATTGCTGCTGCTGCCCTGTCGGATGATTCGGCAGCTGTGGCCTCTTCGATCACCTCTTTCAGAGACACTTTCTTTCGGCTGAGGAGCTTCTTTTGGACTGTGCTGTCCTTCATGCCGAAGACTATTCGGTCCCTCAGCTGAACGTCCACGTTCTCGAACTCACAGCTGGCCGTGATCTTCCGGACCGCCGAAATGAAGTCTTTGAATGACTCTCCATCATGCTGGTTACAATGATGGAAGTCAAAGCAGTTGGCTAGTGGCGTGCTCGATGGGGCATAGTGATCCTGGAGTACTTCTTGCAGCTCGGACCACGGCATCAGCTCGATGTCTCTCGGTGCCACGAGGTCCATGGCCATTTGCAGGACCCCCGAGCTGCAGTGAGCCAGGAAGAGAGCCCTCTTCCTGTTATTGTCCAGATCGATGAATCCGCTGCCCGCCAGGAAATGTCTGAATCGGACCATGAATGCCTTCCATTTCTCCTGGTTCGGGTTGAATGGAGCCATCGAGACCTGTGGTCTGGCCATGGTTCAGTGATTCAGCTCTGGGGATTCCGCTTTAGTGATTCAGCTCTTTCTGGATAGCGGTGGCGATCGTGCCTGCTGATCTGCTGTTGGTTCTTTGCTCGTCCTTCATCGCCAGTGTTAGATCGGTGCCGGAAAGAAACGTGACTCAGCTGTTGGTCGTTCAGCACTTTATTGGTATAGGCAAACAGGCTGCCGGCTGGACTGCCGAGCCTCACGCCAGCCGGCCAATGACAGTTGTTTAAACTTCCCGCCGGTGGAATCAGCCAATCCCCCAGCGGATGTCCTTATAAGGACATAACACACCAGCTAATCCTTTCAACCTAGAAGTGCCTCGAGGCTTCTGACATGAGTGCAAAACCTTTTTTTGTAATCTTTCTGTTTCTCTGTAAATCTTGGGCTCTTTATTATCTCCTTGGGTTGCTTTCCTGTACTGACTATCTCCTTTCCTTTCCTTTCCTTTCCTTTCCTTTCCTTTCCTTTCCTTTCCTTTCCTTTCCTTTCCTTTCCTTTCCTTCTTTCCTTTTTTCCTTTCCTTTCCTTTCCTTATCTTTCCTTTCCTTTCCTTTCCTTATCTTTAATGAATTGTTATTCTCATTGCATCTCCAGCAACATGCTGTTTTCTTCATTTTCCCCCCTCTACAAATGCAATGAGATCCAATAAGTCTGAAGTGTTGTTTTCCTTGAATAACCCAAAATCTATTGAAAAGGTTGATACAGAATTAAAGAGCGTTTTCCATCGTTTAGACGAACTGGGAATCTCCAATTCTCGGTTCCATTCAGTCTTTTAAAATCTGGATATCAAACTAAGACTAATTGTAGGCTTTTTATGAATTTATAGTTATTGACTAAAAAAAAAGGATTTCTGACACATCTGGTTATCTAACGCCAGGATGGTGTCTCATTGGCTTTAATTCCATGTATTAGCCTTGATCCAGCTAAGTGTAGCCAGGATTATCAGAAATCCTATGTACATGGTTACTTAGAAGTAAGTCCCACTATATTACTAAAGCTTACAAACCATACATAACAGTTAAATCAAAATCAATGCTTTCAAGGACACACCCGCTTAACTAAATTTAGTTGGATTATCGCCACCAATTCTAGGCATGCTCTTGAGACCACGGAATCAGGTTTAGAAACAAACAAACAGAAAAGGTACATTTTCACTATTAATATCTGGAGCGGTAGAACAAAACCCTTGTGAAGAATTTAAAAACCTTGAACAATCTCTCTTTCAGTCCTTAATGGCTCTTTCAGTCCTTATATGCTGTAGTGCATATCAAGATGATGGAGAAAGAAGAGAAAGGATATTTGGAAGGCACCAACTATTTCCTGTTACCATTAGGCTGTCCATATATTTCCACAGAAGTAGAATGGAAGCTATGCAGAGGTGGTATTCAGCTGGTTCTGACCAGTTCTGTCCAGCGGAAATTTTGAGTAGTTCGGAGAACCGGTAAATACCACCTCTGACTGACCCTGCCCCATCCATTCGCTGCTTCCCGAGTCCCAGCTGATTGGATGGGTCTTCTTTTGTTGCCCTGCACACGGAGCTGGAAAGTAGGTTAGTGGGGTGGGGAGGGAATGGAGATTTTACAGTATCCTTCCCCTGGAGTGCGGTGGAAATGGAGATTTTATAGTATCCTATCCCTGGAGTGCAGTGGGAATGGAGATTTTACAGTATCCTTCCCCTGGAATGGGGTGGGAATGGAGATTTTACAGTATCCTTCCCCTGCAGCGCCCACCAAGCCATGCCCACAGAACTGGTAGTAAAAAAATTTGAATCCCACCATTGAAGCTGTGGGAGGTATGGAAGGTGGAAGGAGGTATCCTTCACTTTTCATTCTACTCCCTCAGAGTTATAGGTACTCCTCAACTTGCAACCATTCATTTAGTGACCGTTTGAAGTTACAACAGCACTGAGAAAAAATTCATTACCGTTTTTCACACTTATAACCGTTGCAGCATCCCTATCATGTTATCAAAATTCAGATGCTTGGCAACTGATTCATGTTGCCATCTGATGGTTGCGGGGTCCCAGGCAGGAGTGAAATCCAGTAGGTTCTGACAGGTTTTGGAGAACAGGTAGCGGAAATTTTGAGTAGTTCGGAGAACCGGCAAATGCCACCTCTGGCTGGCCCCAGAATGGGATGGGAATGGAGATTTTGCAATATCCTTCCCCAAGGAGTGGGGAGGGAATGGAGATTTTGCAATATCCTTCCCCTGCCACGCCCACCAAGCCACACCATGTCCACCAAGCCATGCCCACAGAACCTGCAGTAAAAAAAAATTGGATTTCACCACTGGTCCCAGTGATCACCTTTTATGACTTTCTGACAATGGGGAAGCCGGATTCACTTAACAGCTCTGTTCCTAACTTAACAACTTCAGTGAGTCTTAACAACTATGACAAGAAAAGGTTGTATAATGGGGCAGAACTCACTTAACAACTGTTTTGCTTAACAGCAGAAATTCTGGGCTCTATTGTGGTCATCATTTGAGGGCTAGCTGTATTTAGGACATGAATGGACTCCATGTTCATTTGTCTCTTCACCTATAGACACATTTATCGGTAACCTCCACACAATCTAAAGATCATGTCCATTTGTAATTCTCTCTTCTAATGGCTTTTCAGTAAAATTGTTCAAAGGAGAACTTAGTGGAACTGGTATCAGATATATTATCCTAAGAAGTTAAGGACTTTGAAAGGGAGAAGACTGGTAGGGTGTTTGTTTGTTTTCATGAAAGCAATATATGCATTGGGAAGGGAAATTTGAAAAGTGCCTAACCTGGCCTGGTATTGCTGAATCCACAGGCCTCCCCTCATACGTTTTGTTCTCAGAGAACACGTTTCTAAAGATTCAATAAGTTTCAGTGCTCAATTCATTTGATACCGGGGGTCAATAACAGGAGCTATTACTCACTCCTGATGTCAAGCGCCTCCCTTCACTGCAAACAAGAAGCTTGACAAGATCGGAAATATCATTTAGAAAATTCAGTCTCAAATGAAATATGTATTTTCTCCCTTCTGGTATATTGATTTCTTTATTGAATGCAATGAATATCCAATGCAAATCCTCAGCCATGCTATAGTAATGCAGATTGCTAATACTGGGACTGCTCTGGAAGTTAATTCCTTCCTTCCTTCCTTCCTTCCTTCCTTCCTTCCTTCCTTCCTTCCTTCCTTCCTTCCTTCCTTCCTTCCTTCTTTCTCTTTCTTTCTCTTTCTTTCTTTCTCTCTCTCTCTTCCTCTCTCTCTTCCTCCCTCCCTCCCTTCTTTCTCTCTCTCTCTTCCTCTGTCTCTCTTCCTCCCTCCCTTTTTCCTCCCTTCTTCCTTTCTCTCTCTCTTTCTCTCTCTCTTTCTCTCCCTCTCTCCCTCCTTCCTTCCCTTCCTTCCTTCTTTCTCTCTCTCTTTCTTCCTTCCTTCCTACCTTCCTTCCTTTCTTTTTCTTTTTTTCCTCCCTCCCTTCCTTTCTCTCTCCCTCCCTCCCATCCTCTCTTCCTCTTTCCTTTCCTTTTCTTCTCTACTCTTCTGTTTTCTTTCTACTTTCTTCTATATTCACTCACTTCAGATATGGTTTATCTAAATAAATTGTACTGGCTCAAGTGGCTAAAACACTGAGCTTGTCGATCAGAAAGGTCAGCAGTTTGGCGGTTCAAATCCCTAGTACAGGTCTCTTCTGTGAGCAGGGGGTTGGACTAGATGACCTCCAAGATCCCTTCCAACTCTGTCACAGTTACTTCTAATGGCAGATATACATTTCTACTGGTATATTAGCATATGCCTTTTATTTACAACAATCTTAGCTTTGAGGGAAAATGACCTTTTAAGGTCCTCCTCTGAAATGTTCAGCCTTCCTTCTGATATTGTTGCAGTTTTGTTTTCAGTTAGAAAAGGATGGGGAACTTTATAGGAAATTATTGCCATGCTACTAGTTTTGTTCAGAGTCTCGGAATGAGAATCTTCATTGACATATTGCAACGCAATTTGGGGAGGAGACACCTGAGGTTGGTGCGAGAGGAGTTGGTACATTCCAAATACTCTCTGCCCAACCAGCTTGCTCTGACTGATGAAGCTGCTTCGATCAGCAGCAAAACATCTCAAACTAACAAGAAAATAAGTCCAGTGGCCGTGACTCCATCTTCAGGCTTCTCCAGCAATGTTTCTCAACCTGAGCAACTTTAAGATGTGTGGACCAGAATTCCCCACCGGCATGAAGCCCCCCCACATCTTAAAGTTGTTCAGGCTGAGAAACGCTGTTCTAGAGCAGGGCTGTCAAGCTTAAGGCCTGAGGGCTGGTTCCGGCCTATGGAGTGCTTAGATATGGCCGTGGGGCTGCCCTGGGAACAGCAAAAGACCGGCCCGTGTGCCTCTGCCAGCGAAAATGGAGCTCGGGAGGCGTCCCAAGCTCCATTTTCTCTGGTAGAGCATTCAGGCCACCATAGTGCCCCTGACACGAGTGGCATCAAGCTGGCCATGCCCACCCTTGCCATGACCCTGGTCTCCTGAGGTCAAACACAACCCCGATGTAGCCCTCAATGAAATTAAGTTTGACACCCCTGTTCTAGAGGAAAGGCAAGATGTGACCCTGTCCTCAAAAATTAAATTAATATGTGAGAGGTGGTAAAACTCCAAATTCTGTATGAGAAAAAGAGACTGTCTACATATTTTCACTCCAGTCTCAGTATTGGCATGATTTCATGATTAATTAGGGAGAAATTAAAAAGAATAAAAGTTAGAATTGTCTACTGCTAAAATTTAAGTTTCATTGAAAAGTGATAGAAGAGAAATCAGGTATGAGGGGTCCTTCGTGCTCTCTGAATTTGGTTGTTTTCTTGCAGAAGTTTCATCACCCAAATGAGGTGATGTCATCATTTCTAGTGAAATCAGATATTGCAATCAAAATCAGATATAGAAATCAGATATTACAAGTTCTGAAAGTCTATTCCTAGATTGGATCAAGATAAAATAATTAAAAAAAACAGCATCATTCTGTGGGAAGCCACCCTCTCACAGAAGAATGAAATATTTTAGGAAATATTAAAAAGGCAGAATATTATATTTCCCCTAAAAGAGAAATAGAAATATTAAGGGAGACAGAAACTCAGCCACAGCTTCCTACCCCCAGATATTTGGTGCCCATTAAGAAAAACTGGGCCATCCTATCTACAAAACAAAAGACCTTTAGTCTCAGGATGATGGGATTAGACCTCACTCAAGATCCAAATCAGGACAAAGCCATTAAGACACAATAGGAATTGCCCAACGCCCTTTTAGAACACAAACTTCTTCATTACATCATCACCCTCCAGGCTTCAATCAAACTTGATTCAGACAAACATGACCCCACATCAGCATTGGGTTTCTACCGGTTCGGCCCGGTTCGGGCGAACCAGTAGCAATGTTGATGAGAACCGCTTTTCTCTGATGGTTAGGTTGGCCCTCCCGCCCGCCCTTGCATTATACATACCTTATATTTGGTCATTTTTAGCCCAGTTGAAAGGCATGGCAGAGCGGATTGCCGCATCTCAGCTGTTCTGTAATACACTGCGCTTGCACGGAGTGCATGCATAATACGAACCAGTGGTAACACCGGCCCCATAGGAGTCTGACTATAGCCAATAGAATACATTTCTTGCACAGGAACAGGAAACTCAAGGGCAAGGCCCAAGAGAAGGTATAAATAACCCTCATTCTCACATCCATTTGGTCAGCTGCCCAGGACCTCAAACCGATGTGGTCCTGTTCATCAATCTTTCCAATCAGCTTCCATGTTTCCAGTGCTTTTCTCCCAGCTTGGAACTGAACCAAATGGATATTTCTTCCAACAATTCAAAAGTATTACTATCTATAATTATATAGATGGTCACAATAACAAATGATGCAGATGTTACCTAACATCCAGAGAGGACAATTGACAATCCCTCCCTCTGATTGGCACTTGTCAAGCTATCACGGACCAAATAGAAAGACTAAAACTCAAAAATTTTATAAATGGGCTACAGGCAAGTTTTTGTATTATACAGAAAAGTAACAAGACAGTTTTGAAAGATGCATTTTAAAAAAAGCCTGTAGAGCATGAGACGAGGGAAGAGGGATGGAAGAATTCTAAGTAAATGAAATTGAAATGAGAAGATGGATGAGATATTAGTAACTGGATAGGTTTGAAGAGACATTTTAAACTTTCATTCATTTATTTTACTAACATACAAGAAATCTATCCAAATAAAACTATGACCAGATTCTTCAATTGGAGAAAATTTAATTTTCTGTGACTGCAGCTTCAATGAAATACAGGAAGTGAGAAAGATTAGTTTTCAAAATGTGTGTGTGCGTATAATCGAATCCTAATTTAATAATATTTTGGATGATATACAAAATAATCTATTTTTTATATCTAGTAAGCGCTCTTGACTTCAAACAAAAGAATGGCTGAATAGAATTTCCAGGTGTGCATTGCACTGAATCTTAGTAAGTAATGATAGTAAATGTATAAGAGAAATGTAAAGCATTTCAGATGTTCCTGGATTTCAACTCCTAGCCATTATGGTTAGAACATAAATAAGAGTTGTGCAAAACACATGGAGGATACTAAAGTCTCTTTTGAAATCCATTGTATTCCTATCTGTTCAGCTCTTCAACAGCTGGGTTTCTGAGGCTTCTGTGTCTCCTTTCCTCTCCTCTGTCCTCCTTTCTTCTCCCCTCCCCTCCCCTCCCCTCCCCTCTTCTCTTCTCTTCTCTTCTCTTCTCTTCTCTTCTCTTCTCTTCTCTTCTCTTCTCTTCTCTCTTCTCCTCCCCTCCCCTCTCCTCCCCTACTGCACTCTACTGTACTGTACTATACTCTACTCCCTTTCCATTTCCCCCCTCCCCTCCATGCTACTCCCTCTCCCTTTCCATCTCCCTCTCCCTTTCTCTTCCCTCCCCTCCCCTCTACTCTTTTTCTCCTCTGCTCTGCTCTCCTCCCCTCCCCTTCTATTTAATTAAGACTTGGTTTGTCCATCCTCCCAAACGCTCATAAACCTTCCAACATCTGAATCATCTATGCATTTGACAAATGCATTATCGTTGTAACTGGACAGCTGTTCAGTTGTTTACACCAACTTGTCAACAGTGACATCCTTTTTCCTGCTCTCGTACAGTAGAAGCTGCCATTGCGGTTAAAATGACATGGTGTCCTTGTGCAATGCCCCCCACCCACCCCCCAAAAAAACCTCTCATTATATGACAATAGACAATGCTTTCAGGTTTCCCCATCACCAGTCATGCAGTGGGTTATGAAATACACACTACACACGAACCATTACAAAAACTCAAGCGAGCAAGATTAAGAGGGAACCTTCTCTTGCACACAGTCCTGCATGCGACGAGTTGAAAGATACAGCTGTCTTGGCAACTGTAGCCTCAAATCTGCATTCAAAAGACATCTGTCAGAATCCAAAACTCAATGTGCATTTTTTTTTTTTGGAAAAAAATGACAAAAAGCTATTTGTGTTTTCTATTTCCTAACTTTCTTTAAAAATGTTTTTCTCTGAATTTTAATACACTGGGCATTTTTAATCAGCATGGTGAAAGTGCAAGAGAGACCAGGATTGATGGATATGAAGTAAACAAACGGGTCTGGTTAGCAGGCATGCACAGACCAGATAAGGAATTAATGATCCCAGGAAATATGGCATTGCTTCTATTAAGATTTTGAAACATGTTGTTCATTGCTCTCAACACTGCAACATCGGAATGTAATGCATTGCTTCCTCGTCAAGGGGAAAGCGCGATTTTATTTCTTAATGAAGCAACATAAAGCCCAACTATCCACAGTGCAGGGCGGAGAAAGAATGCCAGCTTCGTTGTCAACATCTCCCCTAGCTAGCGCATTAACAAGGCGAGAGGAGAATAAGACTCTAGTATCCAAGTGGGGAAACGAAGGAGGAGAATAGCCCTTTGCTTTCAGGAAACTATATGGGGTTGATCAGGGCGTTAGTCGCCTCATGGGTCCCGCAAGAGGGGGAAACACGCAGCAATGGAGACAAATCCTAGGATGAGATCTGCTTATGGTAAGATATGGTTTTCAGAGGCAGAGAAGGCGTCTTGAGGCTCACCTGTTTGGATGACACAAAAAATTAGCATATTTAGGATATGACTTGGTTTGATTTTGGTGACATCCTGATCCAGGAAATTTGAATGAAAGTGCAGAATTACGTGTGTGTGTGTGTGTGTGTGTGTGTGTGTGTGTGTGTGTGTGTGTATTCACTAGCTGGATGCCCGTGCTTCACTACAAATCTATGTGATCGGGCATAATAAATTGACACTTAAAGACTGAAACTTAATGTAGAATGTGTAACTCTGTAGCATCAGAGCATCAAGGCAACTGGCAGTTGGGACAGAGTTACTTTCAGGTGGGGTGGGGGAGTAGAAGGTCTAACTCCTTAGCATCAGAGCGGGTGAATATAATACTGTATATCCTTTGCTCCTGTAAATCCTTTCTTAGCGAGCACCTAGAAGCCAAGAGGAACATACCTGCCAAATTTCAAGTTTGTAGGCTTTACCATTCTGGAGGTTTTGTGATGAATGAGTGGTATTTGGCATTTATATATATAGATGTGTGTGTGTGTGCATGTGTAGGTCTCAACTTACAACAGTTCATTTAGTGACCGTTCGAAGTTACTTCATTGAAAAAAGTGACTTAAGGTCATTTTTCACACTTACAACCGTTGCCGCATCCCCATGGTCATGTGATCCAAATTCGGATGCTTGGCAACTGGTTCATACTTATGTCCATTCCAATCCAGGTATGATTTTATATATTTCAAATGTATAATAAGCCCACTCAATTGTTTTTAAATATCTTCCTTCTCAAACTGTTGAATGAAGCCCTGGACCACTAAAGTTGTGAGCCTAGCATCCCATTTGGGGGGGGGCGGGGGGATGCCTCCAGTACATCAGAATGTTTTGTTGAAGAAGGAAAGAAACTGTACTTCTTAATTTCCATCTTTTTTATCCCAGCAGACTTGGGAAAATATTATATAGTCTTTTTCACCACGCACATAGAAAACTTTAGTCTCCCTATCTAATTTGTTTACTCCAGTTGTTAGACCTTCACAGTCTGAAAAATCCCGGCTAATTTAAAACCCGAATGGTGAAAATGCATTACAATTTCCCAAGCTTTCTACTTCATTAAATGAATTATACAATGGCCTGGGTTACTTTCTTATCGGCGGTGGGGAGATGTAAAAAGGAGAGAAGAAAGCAAATGGGAAATTCTCAGGGAACACTTCTTTTTTTTATTATTATTATTATTAAATATGAAAGATCATCAGACAGTTCATTAAGAACCAGCTGAACGCTCTGGATTGACAACACTGAAAGTTCTCCGGGCAGATAAGGGAAAGCAATCTGCTGAGATGGTAGCTGCATAAGATAATAATCAAATGAGCCATTTTATGACTCCTGCTTTGCTTTAAAACACAACTTTGTAATCACTATCATGATGGCTTACTTTGACATTCCGGAGATGGGTTGCACACAGGTCATTCCAATTTGTGGCTACTTGCTAGAAAATGGTAACCTCTATGTGTAGGGTGCTGGCAAGCATAATTCTCTTAAGTCTTAGCTTGTGCAGTAGGGCACACATTAATGCTTTGGGAGTCAAAGAAATATTCTCTATTTTTAATTTGCATTTTACCTGGGGGCATAAAATGGTGAAACCGAACTCAGGTTTTTTTCCCACACCTCACAAAAATTAACACATATCTAACATTAGTTAATGTGTTAACTAATGTTAATATATGCGTTTGAAAGTCAGTCTGGTGTATTGGTTAAAGGACCAAGCTAGAAACTAGGAGATTGTGAGTTCTAGACACATTTTAGGCACAAAGCCAGCTGGGTGACCTTGGACCAGTGGTGGGTTCCTCCCGGTTCGGCCCGGTTCGGCTGAGCCGGTAGCGGTGAAATATGACGTCACCGAACTGGTTCTCTTTGTTCAGGAGCTGGGCCCTCCTGCCCACCCCCCACGCATTATTCTTACCTTTTATTTGCCCCACTTCCAATTTTTCGCTTCCTCCCGAGTCCCAGCTGATCGGCTGGAAGGAAAAAAACTGTTTAAACTCTTGCCAGGAGGCTTCAAAGGGCCACCCTACAGCTGATCAATGTTAAAAGGCAGTGTGGTGGTAGAGCAGTGCACTCGAAAAACAAATGAGTAGACTGGTGCCTCCAAAAACAAATGAGTAGACCGGAACGCTCCAAGAACAAATGGATAGACCGGGACAGCTCTGTAAGCAGTTAAAAGCCTGGTAGACCAGTACCTCTACTAAATCCTAAAGAATTGTCACATGTCACATGACGCCCACAGAAAAGCTACACCCACAGAACCGGCAGTAAAAAATGTTACCCCTGCCTTGGACCAGTCACTCTTTCTCAGCCCTAGGAAGAAAGCAATGGCAAACCACTTCTGAAATCCTGCCAAGAAAACTGCAAGAGCCAACACAGAGTTGAAATAAAATAATAGCAATAGCACTTAGCAACAGCACTTAGACTTATATACCATTTTACAGTGCTTTAGAGCCCTCTCTAAGTGGTTTACAGAGTCAGCCTATTGCCCCCAACAATCTGGGTCCTCATTTTATTGACCTCGGATGGATGGAAGGCTGAGTCAACCTTGAGCCTGGTGAAATTTGAACTGCCAAATTGCAGTCAGCTGGCAGCAGTGGTGGGTTTCAAATTTTTTTGCTACCGGTTCTGTGGGTGTGGCTTGGTGGGCGTGGCATGGCTTGGTGGGCGTGGCAGGGGAAGGATACTGTAAAATCTCCATTTCCTCCCTATCAGCTGGGACTTGGGAGGCAGAGAATAGATGGGGGCGGGGCCAGTCAGAATTTTTACTACCGGTTCTCCGAACTACTCAAAATTTCTGCTACTGGTTCTCCAGAACTGGTCAGAACCTGCTGAAACCCACCTCTGGCTGGCAGTCAGCAGAAATAGCCTGCAGTACTGCACCACCACAGCAAAATAATGTCCCATCCATGGTTATTTGTTGTGGAGGAGGGGCTTATGATGCTCTGATGAGGTTAAGAGCTACACTGGCAGTATTGTACTCTACCAGAAGAGTCATCCATTCCAGAGAGGTCTTAATGGAAGAGATAGTCTCTGTGTTTCCATCAACCCATTGAAACAGAAAAAGAATCCTGTCCTGGATCAGTTGTCACTTAGGTCAGTGTTTCCCAAACTTGACCCTTTGAAGATGTATGGACTTCAACTCCCAGAATTCCTCAACCAGGCATACTGGTTGGGGAATTCTGGGAATTGAAGTCCATGCATCTTAAAATAGCCAAGTTTGGGAAGCACTGACTTAGGTAAATGTTAAAGGTGTTCAAGGATTGAGCCCAATAACTCCATCACACAGGTATTCATTTAATCAGAAGTCTTTATTCATAACATGTCTCTTCCTTACAGGTGCTGTACTGGAACTGGCTCTGGACCGTATGGCTGGACCTTAAGTACCACTGGGGCGGGGCTAAGGTAAGGATGGGTCAATGGGTTAGGGTGGACCCTGGGGATCGATCTCACCAGCCCCCTGTCTCCTGGTCTGGGCATGAGGTCAGGTATTTATATGTGACAGTAAATAAGGACCAGTTGGATGTTAGAGTTCCTGGATCCTGGATCCTGGCTAGGCAACTAGGACTTAGCCCTGGAGCATTACTGGAAGAACAACAATCATAGACAAGACAAAAGTGGTGCTTGAAAATTGCACCATTATGGCCTGCTGTTTTAAATCAGGAGCATCAAAGCGGGGTTATAGAAAGTGAATATTTGAACTGTGGGGAAAAATTTATCTAGTTCAGTGAATTTATCTAATTCAGTTAATTTATCAAATATCACTGAACAACAATTAGCATTGAGATTCATTACCAGGAATAAAATATTCAGGGATGCATAAATGGAAGAGGTTCACACAAATTGTGAAAGTGGAAGAACCCAAAACAATAGTACAGTAGTAAAATAAAAGTCAGATAACAATTGGAAATGTAGAGGAAAACAATTGATATGAATTACAGAAGTAACCATATGAAAGAAGTAATAGCAACAGAACCCGCACAGAAACAACTATGAATGAGAAAAGTTAAGGAAAAATTAGGGGCTATGAAGACTGACCAGTTGAAAGGCAAAAACTGCCAGCATTGAAAATACTGCCCCCCCAAAAGACGTGGTGCTTATAATGAAGGATTTAAATAAGACACTTGCAAGGATTAAAGTAACATCCATGAAATAGACCAATCAGCTGGCCTACAGTATAGCAGCGGTAAATATATAAGAACTGAGTATTAAAATTAGAAAACCAAAAGCAAAATCATGTTCAATCCCAAAGTGGAAGTTCAGATTGGAGGCCGATAGAAAGAAATTAAGATCAGATGCAAGTAAGGAATATGAAAAAGCAAAAATTGAAGAATGTAGGATCAAGATGAATCTAATTTGAAAAATATTGGCTTAGCAATAGGAAAAATTGAAGAACCTTTGGAAATAATAAAGCAGAAAATAACAGCAATAGTAGGGGAAATTGAATGCTCCGAGACACGAATCATCCAATTTAAACAAAAGCAGCTATTTCAATCAGATCAGAGGCGATTTTACCAAAGTACAAAAGGCAACAGAAATTCTGAAAATGGAAACCAAGCCAAAAGAAAACAATCCAGTTTTAGAGAGATCCATGAGAAACGCAAAAGAAATATAATAAAAGTGCTGGATCAATTTTTTAAAAAATGACAATGAATTTAGTAAAATATCAATTGGAATATCTAATAATAACAGCAGATATTGTTCAAAATTGAGCAAAAGGGATTAAAAAGTGGACATTTCCTAGAAATGATCAGTTGCATGGCTTTGGTCTCAGATATCTGACTAATTTCCATCCAATTATAGCTAAACAGCTTAATGAAATATTGCATAAAGGAGACATCAGTGCCTGGTTAATAACAGGAAAAACTTACTGATTCAAAAAGGTATAGAAAAGAGACAATATCAGGAAACCATAGGCTGATAACATGCTTGCCTATTATGTTTAAATTATTCACAGGCATTATAGTGGGCAACCTCCAAGATTATTTAGGGGAAAAAAAGCCATCCTCTCAGTAGAAAGGAAATAAAAGGAAAAGCAGAGATTCAAAATATCAACTTCTAATTGATAAAATAGTTCTGGAGAATTGCAAAAGCTCAGAAACCAATTTACAAATGGTTTGGATCGATTATGAAAAGGCATTTGATTTATTACCACATAGTTACCATCATCAAATGTTTGGAAACAATTGGTATCAATAAAAACTTTCTACTGGCAGTTCAGCAGTTTGAATCCCTCGTGCCGCATAATGGGGTGAGCTCCCATTACTTGTCCCAGCTTCTGCCAACCTAGCAGTTCGAAAGCACATAAAAAAGGCAAGTAGAAAAATAGGGACCACTTTTGTGGGAAGGTAACAGCGTTCCATGCGCCTTTGGCGTTTAGTCATGCCAGCCACATGACCAAGGAGACCTCTTCGGACAGCGCTGGCTCTTCGACTTTGAAACGGAGATGAGCACCACCCCCTAGATTTGGGAATGAAAATAGCACATATGTGCGAGGGGAACCTTTATCTTTACCTTTACTGTTTATAGAAAAAATAATGAAGCAGTGGAGGAAATGCAAAATATGGGCTTGTCAACATTAGGAGAGACCGCTTCCAGGGCATGTTCTCACTTTTGGTGATTTTGAAGGAAACAAATCTCGGGTATCGAACAGCAAACATGCTAATAAAACCTCAGATTTGTGCTCACGTGGATAATCTGAAACTTTATGGAAAATCAGAAACTGAGATCCAGTCACTAATATACTCTGTAAGAATTTTTTAGCACAGATACAGCAATGGAATTTGGCCTAGAAAAATGTGCTACAGTAGCAATAAAGAAGGGTAAAATTACAAAGAGTAATGGCTTTGAAATGACAAATGGCCATACCATCAGGAACCATCAGGATTAACCTACAAGTTATCTGGGCATATTACAGTTGGATCACATCAAGCATGAACAAGTTAAAAATGTGATTAGTAAAGACTACATCCAGAGAGTGAGAAAATTGTTAAAAACAAACTTGAATGGTAGAAATGCCATCAAAGCTATTAATACTTGGGTCATACTTGTGATATGAAATTATTAATGGGACCCACGGTAAAACACCAATAAAGGGTTGAAATGAGGGGGTCCTTGGTCCTCTCTGAGCTTGGTTGTTTTCTTGCAGACGTTTCATTAACCAAACTAAGTAAGATCATCAGTCCTAATAAGGAATGGGGTTTGCTCTCACTTTATATTCTGGTGACTTGCCTTGGTAGTCTTGGAGGTTCTTTGGTTGGGCTGTTTACTGTTAGTTTGTTTGGCAGTTCCTTGAATCGGGTATTGTTTACGTCTTGATCATTGGTCTGATGTTAATCTTGGTCTTTATCTATGTTTATCTGAGTGCTGATTGCTCATGGGGATATGTTTTGGTCTTTTTGTTCCCTTTTTGGCTTGCCTATTGTCGCTTCTGCACAGTATATGTATGTTGTTTATGTCTTAGGTGATAGCTAATTTGTTTGAGTGCCAGGCTTCCAGGAAAAGAGAGGGGGAGGGAGGGAGAGAGAGAGAGAGAGAGATCTTTTTCCAGAGGGATTTAAGGATGGAAAAATCTTCATAACTCTGCATCCTTTTCTATCTCTTGAGTTTCTTTCCATTGCTCAAAAAGGATTGAAAGACATTGATTTAACATTGTATGAGTTTGTTTTGGTAGACTCAAACCCTTTCTGACTCTAATTATAGGATGAGAGGGGGGGAGAGGGAGAGAGAGAGAATATATATATAATACATATCAATTTATCCAAAAAACTACTAATATAAAGTAGTAAGAAAAGTTGTTTATAGTCCGATATTATTCTTCTCATCAATTTCCTGTTGTTGACTATTCCCTTGTTCCACCTTTCTTCCATTCCAACCTTTGGAATCCATCATTAATTCATCCATTCCTTTGCTACACTCTTGTTTCAATCTCTCTTGTTTTTACCAGTTTTTAATCTGATTGATAGCCTGTGGTTTTGTTCACAATGCCACCCGACCAAATTGGTGACATTGCGTTGCTCGTTTGGTAATGCATTATTAATACCGTTCTGTCCAGTAAACAGAAGAAATTAAGCCCACGTTGTTATCAGAAAATGACATTGGAAAAAATGTTGTCAAGCAACGGCAGCTAACAAAGCCGCACATACTGTGGTCCTTCAAGTGTGTGGGTACAAAATGTATTTTAAAATTTACAGAAAAACAGAGGTGGTTTTAAGATTATTGAAGACAAAGTCTGCACTAAATTAGGTTTCAGTGCAAGCCATGTTGCATTTCTTTTTCTTTTCATGGAAGGCAAGTAGAAGATCTGGGAAGAAAAAGCCAGATGTTTGCAAGGAATATCTTCTCAATTGCTTGGGGGAAAGCAAGATTCACAATCGTGTTCCAAGAGCTGATGTGTGCTTTTATTTTAAGAGATTTGTTGAGTATGTTTAACCACCGACCAGTAGAAGAAATAACTTCTTTAGGGGAATTCAAACACCTCCTGTACGAAAAAAAAAAAGGGCTGATTTGTTCAGAAAGCTTTAATGTGGAAAAAAAGTGACTGGGAGGTACATGGCAAAGTGCATAAAATATACTTGTTTGGCCGTTGGTTTATGAGATTAATAAACCACTGCAGTCTGAACTGAACAGGAAAGAACAGAACTGTCCTTATATTTTTCCACATCTGGAATGAAACACGAGAGAAGAACAATGGGTCTAAACCTTGATTTCTTCAATGACAGCTTAGCCCAAAAGATACGATGCGGAGTAGATAAAATACTGAAGCACAAAACAAACATCTGTCTGCAACTCTATTGATACATCAAAATATGAAAAAAATGCTTGGTGGCGCAGTGGTTAGAATGCAGTATTGCAGGCTGACTCTGCCCACAGCCTGGAATTCAAATCTAACCATCTCAAGGTTGACTCAGCCTCCCATCCTTCCAAGGTGGGTAAAATGGGGACCCAGATTGTTTGGGGGACGATATGCTGACTCTGTAAACCACTAAGAGATGACTGTAAAGCACTGTGAAGCGGTATATAAAACTACCGTATTTTTCAGACTATAAGACACACCGGTGTTGCAAAACCGGGGCATGCAGAGGGTTTGGGAGGCCTGCAGAGCACTCCTGGGGACAAGGAAGGGCAAAAATGTGATGTGTGGGGAGGGTTTGGAAGCCAAAAACAGGCCTGTTTTTCGCAAAAACAGGGACATTTTTGCCCTCCCCAGCCCCCAGGAGCACTTTGCAGGCCTCCCAAACCAGTGGTGAAATCCTACCGATTTGCACCAGTTTGAGCGAACCGGTAGTGATTAAATCTACCGTTTCAGCGAACCGGTAGTAAAAAAAAGCTACTGGTTGGTCCGAACCGGTATTTCCGATGATCAGCTGTGTCGCGCAATTTATATTCCCTGCAAAGCAGGAAATCCTACTTTCTAGCGAATCTAAATCGCGTGGCACAGCTGTTTCCCCCCTCGCTGTTCTACTTATGTTCAAACTTCTCCTTTTTCTGCGTAAAGCATGCGTTTGGTGTGCACTGCGCTTGCACACATATTTTGCTTTCAGTTTTATCATTGATAAAAGTTGTTAGCAAGTATTCTGTCTCATTTTATTCTAAAAAGGAGCTGCCCATTTCTCATTGTAATGATTGCAGTGAATTTGGAAACTGAGTTTAACAGAATTGGAAGGGCCCTTGGAGGTCTCCTATCCCCTGCAAAGCAGGAAACCTTATACCATTCCATTCAAATGGTTGTACAATCTCTTCTTAAAAACCTCCAGTGTTGGAGCATTCACATCTTCTGGAGGCAAGTCCTTCCAGGGATTAATTGTTCTACCTGTCAGGAAATTCCTTCTTACTTCTAGGTTGCTTCTCTCCTTGATTAGTTTCTACCCATTGCTTCTTGTCCTGCCTTCAGGTGCTTTGGAGAATAGTTTGACTCCCTCTTCTTTGTGGCAGCCCCTGAGATATTGGAACACTGCTATCATGTCACCCTGGTCCTTCTTTTCATTAAACTAGACATACCCAATTCCAGCAACTGTTCTTCATATGTTTTAGCCTCCGATGCCCTAATCGTCTTTGTTGCTCTTTGATTTAGCTATACTTTGGTTTGATTTATTTTGTTTTTAGCCTGGAGAAGTGCATCACTATGCTCTTATCATCCGATTTGGCATTTTCTACGTCATACAAAAAAGCAAGCAGAACTGTATTACCATGAGAGTGTCTCAGCTTATACTTTTCTCCAATGAAGAGTTCTTGGAAATGCAAAAACTCATTGCCCTGTAAATGTTGAGCTTGCCTTTCTATGGCATTTTCTACATCATACAAAAAAGCAAGCAGAACTGTATTACCACGGGAGTGTCTTAGTTTATACTTTTCCCCGATGAAGAGTTCTTGGAAATGCAAAAACTCATTGCCCTGTAAATGTTGAGCTTGCCTAATAAATGTATTGCCTTTATTAGATTTTGAATCCATTTTATATAATGCCAGTACTAGTAAACGGTGTTCATGAAAATGAATTCTTAGAAGCAGCGCTTCTCTTCCAGGAGAAAGTATTTTGGACTATTCCAAAACAGAAAGTCAAAAGGAAACCAAACACCAAGCCGCCCTCCCCCCTTACTCTTTTTTTAAACCAATTCTTCTATTTGCTCATAGTTTTATAACACACATTTTAAAATGACTGCATGGCAAAAAAAAAAAAAAGCTATTAAATTGATATAAAATAGAGCCAGGGGACCTTCCTGCGTCAACAACCTTATGCTTTTTTAAGGTCAAGGAAAACTGGGAAAGAAAATAATATAGAGAAACGAGAAAGGAAATGTTAAATTTATTGATTTTTTTTTTGAGTCCTTAATCCCTGATAAGAATCAAGGGAAAAAGTCTGTGCATAAGACATGATTGCAGAAATGATTAAAAGTTATTTGATGTACTTTAAAAAAAAAAAACTTGCCATCTTTTTTGCTGCAGGCAGCAGCCGTGAACTGAATCCTGACATTTCTTTGCAGGGGAGGATTGTCCTTCCTAATATAGGATTAATAAATGAGCTGCCACAGGACTTTCATTTCTTTTTAACCAACAAATATCAACATTTTTTACTTACAAAGGTCCCTCCTGAAGCACGATGGCTCACGTGGTTAGGACACTGGGTTGGAGGTTAGCAAGCCTGTGTTTGAGACCCAAGTGATGCTGTAGGACAGGTGAGTTCCCATCCCTTGCTCTAGCTCCTGCCTGGGAGACAAAAGGAGCCCCCAACTGGGCATCCCAGGGCAAGAGTGATGTCTTTGGCTAATCCTTTCAACCTGGAAGCCCCTTGGCTCTTCTGAAATTAGTGCAATGCTAAAGTCCCTCTTTGCATATCACTCTTTCCATTTGATTCTCACCAAGCATTTGTATATACATTGCTCAAAAAAATAAAGGGAACACAAGCAGAAGACATCTGAGATCTGAATGAATGAAATAGCCGTATTAAATACTTTGTTTGTTACATACAGTAGTTTTGTGTTCCCTTTAGTTGTTTGAGCAGTGTATAAACTACTGTATGTAAAGAACAAAGTATTTAATAAGGCTATTTCATTCATTCAGATCTCAGATATCTTCTGCTTGTGTTCCCTTTATTTTTTTGAGCAGTTTATTAAGTTATTTCCTTGCCTAGGAGTAAACTGGAGAGATGTCACCATGTTGCCTTAACCCATCCAGATATGTTGGGCTTCAACTCCTACCACAAGCAGCCCAGCTAGGGATGATGGAACCTACAGTTCTACAGATCTGGAAGGCTTCAGGCTGGGATAAAGCTAGAAAAGTTATCACTCTCCCATCTCCTGAAACAAGAACCAACTCAGGAACAAGAGCCAACTCAAACTGAACCATCTCCTGAAACAAGAGCCAACTCAAACTGCCCAAGGAGCTGCTGATACAGTTCTACAGAGGAATTACTGAGTCTATCATCTGCATCTCTATAATTGTCTGGTTTGGCTCTGCAACCTAACAAGACAGACACAGACTTCAGAGGATAATTAGAACTGCAGAAAAAACAATTGCTACCAACCTGCTTTCCATTGAGGACCTGTACACTGCATGAGTCAAAAAGAGGGCTGTGAAAATATTTACAGACCCCTCACATCCTGGACATAAACTGTTTCAACGCCTACCCTCAAAACGACACTATAGAGCACTGCACACCAGAACAACTCGACACAAGAACAGGTTTTTGTCCCAAACGCCATCACTCTGCTGAAACAAATAATTTCCTCAACACTGTCAAACTATTCACTAAGTCTGCATTACTATTACTATTAATCTTCTCATCGTTCCTATCACCCATCTCCTCCCACTTATGACTGAATGACTGTAACCTGTTGCTGGTATCCTTACGATTTATATTGATTGTTTCCTAGTATGATTTGATTGCTTATTTGTGCCCTATGACTATCATTAAGTGTTGTACCTTATGATTCTAATGAATGGTGCATATTGGAGCATATGCACCAAAGTCAAATTCCTTATGTGTCCAATCACACTTGGCCAATAAAGAATTCTATCCATTCTATCTATCTATCAATCAATATGATCTTCCACTTGACCTATGAATCAGGTTCTGAAATGTAAAGTGCAAGTCATCCATGGACAACACAGGCTGACCAAATCTATCAGTATTATAGAGAATTCAGCAGGAAGACATATATATATATATGGAGAGAGAGAGAGAGAGAGAGAGAGAGAGAGAGAGAGAGAGAGAGAGAGTGTTCAAATAGAGAGGAGAGTTAGCCAAATATTCCGTGGGACTGAGGAAGGCATACTTTTCAGTAGGCAATGGAGCAACAAAATCAGACTTCTAAGAATTTTCCTAGAGGGAATTGAGGTACAGAGAAAGATAATGGTTCCTGGGCTTTTGATAGTTGTATTGAAGACAGAACATTAGAAAATACACAGACAGATAGATGTGAGGCAGTCTTTCTTCTCTGAAATATGCATAAAGCATTATTCTTTTTGGTCAGATTGCTTCCATATGTAAATATTCTTTAAATATCTCTTCGTATGTCCTGTGCTTAAACTATCATATTATTAATGTTTATAGTATGCAAGGTTGTGTGAAAAAGGAAAGGACAAAGCAAAATCTAAAAAGCGATAATAAAATATGGTCTTAAAGTATGAAATATAAGCTAACATATAGTTCTAAAGAACTGGATGGAGATACTATAGGAGAAAAAAATATGGCAATCAATAGAAACAATAAATATTTACCTTCATGAATATTCTGGAGGTGCTACACCGCCATCTAGAGGCTAAACCTTCCTTAACTTGCCCTAGATAGGTGAAATTACATATACCAGCCTACAAACACACAGCATCATAAATATATTATTATGATTCTTTTGCAATCTTCAGTATCAAAAAGTTCCTGTGCTGCTTATTAAAATTGTGGTCCTGACTTCACTGACTGAAGCTGGGAGCACTGTTTCTTAGTTTTCATCTCTCTCTCTCTCTTTTTTTTTTTAAACTGAAAATACTAACGCGTGGCTATTGGCTTGCGAAGATATTTTCTCAAATCAGAAAACAAAGCCAAACTTGACACGAGTGTTCTTCGACATCTGCCATCTGCCATCCAATTAGATATATAAGCACTTTTCTTGATTTTTGCTTCCCTAAGGATAGCTTTTGTAATCTGTTTGTGCAGTTGACCTACATTCACCCAAGGATGGCTGAAATTATAGACATAAGGCTGCCTTCTCTTTATTAATTTATTTCCAGACCCATGTTGCTCCTCCACTAAAAGTTGTCTGGGTAATCATAGGATAAAACGGATATTTTTGGACCGTAAGAGCAAAACAAGCATTTCTTATAAAATCTGAAATAGGTAGAACGATCCAGTCATCGACGGCAGGGGTTCCCAACTCCCAAGCCGTGGCCCACTACAAGGCCGTGGCCTGTTCAAAACTAGGCCGCAGGATAAATGGGCAAGTGCGTATTCATGAAGCTTTGCTCGCACGAGCGGAGGGCGCTCGTGCACGTGTGCGAGGTTCCGTCAGTGCAAGCACAAGCGCCCACTGTTCAAGCGAGTGGAGCTTCATGCGCAACCACAAGTGCCCGCCGTTCGCACAAGTGGAGTTGCATGCGCAAGAGCAAGCACCTTCCGCTCGCGTGTGAAGCTCCATTTGCGTGAGTGCACACATAAGCCACTCTCTCACAAATGGAGCTGTGCACATGCTCCTGCCACTCATACCACCCTTGCGCCCGGCCGGGCTGCCAAATTGGAATGATTGGGGATTGCTGATCTACAGGGCCAGGGATGATCATTCCAACACAGGGGTGTCAAACTCAAGGGCCGTGTGCCGGATCCGGGCCACGGGTTGCTTAGATCTGGTCCATGGAGCCATCCTGAAAACTGTGAAGGACTGCCCGTGATGCCTCTGCCAGCAAAAATGGAGCTCGCAAGGGCTTCAAGCGGCCCTCCTGAGCTCCATTTTCTCTGGCAGTGGGTTGCAAGAAGCCATTGCACTTAAAAATGGAGCTCGGGAACCCATTTTTGCTGGCAGAGCACTCAGGCCTCCACAGGTGCCCCCATCATGAATGCAGTCGAGCTGGTCACGCCCATCCTGGCCACATCCACCCTGGCCTGTGAGGTCAAACACAACCCTGATATTGCCCTCAATGAAATCGAGTTTGACAACATTGGGAGGGAAACAAGTTGAAGAAAGCAGAACTAAACAATGGGTGGGGGGAAAGAATTGTAATCTGTCTGCTACAGAGGATGAAGAAAATTGTGCAATACTGGTTTAGTAGCCTTCTATTTGCCTTAGTAGCCTTCCATTTAGATTACCAGATGTGGGCTGCAAAGATGCACTTGATCATTAGATGGTGGTAAAATAGCAGAATCCTCTCTGCTGCCCCACAGAGGTCACCTGAAGTTTTACAGCAACAAAGCCCATCACGGAGACCCACAAAAGCCAAGACTCATCCCAGTTTCATTATAGTACTTCTCGTAACTCACATGCTATTAATATCCAGAGTTTTACACTTATCCATATGCATCCTCTGCCTTGTTTTGTGTAAAGCCATAATCTGATTTATTGGGCTTTAGCTTAGGGTATTGTGTGAATGTAGCAATTGCAGCTGATTATGAGAATTTGTTCTGAAAATTGTAGTTAATTAAATCAAGGCTTAGCATGCTGTGTGAACCCGATCTTTATGTATTCCAATGGCCCGGTAGACAAAAATATAGCTTGTATATATATTTCTATAATAGGAAACCACATGAGCCTCTTAAAGTTCTGCAGGTCTAATAACTGATTAGGGTCCAAAGCAGGAAGGGCAAGATTACCATTTCTGTTGGACTGTACGGCTTTCATTATAATGTTTATTTAGAATAACAATGCCATTCTGACTGTGGGCAGAAAAATCTACTGAATATGGAAAGAATTTTACGGTTACTTTATTGGTTGGCTTTTAAATCACTGCAAATAAAAGGGCTACATAGATTAAAGTATCTTTATTTCATTTTTTCCGCAACATTCCGGGGTTATATTTAACTCTGGCTAAAAGAAATGCAGGACTCACAAGAAGGACTCACTGGAGAAGAGCCTAATGCTGGGAAAGATTGAGGGCAAAAGAAGAAGGTGACGACAGAGAACGAGGTGGCTGGATGGAGTCACTGAAGCAGTTGGCGTGAGCTTAAATGGACTCCAGAAGATGGTAGAGGACAGGAAGGCCTGGAGGAACATTGTCCATGGGGTCGTGATGGGTCGGACATGACTTCGCGACTAAAAACAACAAAGAAATGCATATATATTATAAAATATTAATCTAATGAACCATTACTGCTATTATATTGCTACTACTTTTAGAAAATGAACTTTTAGGTCCTGGCTGCTTTTTTAATTTAAAAAAAAAAACACCTCTATTTCTTGAAGCAAAATCTGGCTAGATGGCTTCAATTAGCTTGATCAGATCAGTGGTGGGTTTCAAAAATTTTTACTACCGGTTCTGTGGGTGTGGTTTGGTGGGTGTGGAATGGCTTGGTGGGCGTGACTTGGTGGGTGTGGCAGGGGAAGGATACTGTAAAATCCCCATTTCCTCCTGATCAGGTGGGACTTGGGAGGCAGAGAATAGACAGGGGCGGGGCCAGTCAGAATTTTTACTACCGGTTCTCCAAACTACTCAAAATTTCCGCTACCGGTTCTCCAGAACTGGTCAGAACCTGCTGAAACCCACCTCTGATGGGATCCTTCAGCTGAATGTATACATTTGCTTTGGAAGAGAACAGACTGGTAGAAGATAACCATGGTTTGTCTTTTGAACTTCATTGCCCAGAGTCCATCCAAATAAGGCAGGCTACAAATATTGTTAAATAAATAAATGAATTGTTAAATGAAAACTGACATATACCATCCACTTCACCTTGGGGTTTCCTCCAGAAGTTCTTAATTCAATTCCCATCAAGGTGATCCTGCATGCCTAAGGCAGGATGATAGAACTGTCAAGCTTCCAACTTCTGGAGAACTTCATATTCTCCCTTAATAATACACTTAATACTGCCCTGCTTAACAACCATTTACATTTATGAAGGTGCTGAAAAAGTAAATTTACAATTAGTCTCACACCGATGATGCTTGTAGCATCCTGCAGTAACAAACACCATCAGCATCTACATGCTTCGCAGCCAACTTCCAACAAACACACAGTCAACAGGATCAAAGGAATAAAATCACATGGTCAGTCTTGATCTCACCATGACTTGCTTAACAGCAATTAAACTGCAGAAGGTCATAAGCCTGCGACGGTCGCGTGATGTCTCACTGAGTGATGGAGTTCCTCATTCTAATTCTGGTTGTTAAATGAGGACTGCTAGCACACTAATCAAAAGCGTAAATTTTGAGATTTGGTTTCGTATTCCTACAGAGCTATGAATGTCACTAAATGAATTTGGACAATTTCCTTCCTTTTATCTTAACCTTTTCTTATAAGATTACTCTGAAGCTAGGAAAAGGGACCATGCATCATGTATGTAAACTTGAGCCTCCTATAGAAAGAAATGGATAAAATATAATAGAATTAATAAGTACAGAGTGCACTTCTTTGTATATCAAAAGCAAGTTCCATTGACTTCAATGAAGCTTAATCCCATATGCAAGATAAAAATCTATGAAATACAATTTGAAAAAAATATATAAAATTGTGTGTGTGTGTAAAGGTAAAGATCCCCCTCGCACATATGTGCTAGTCGTTCCCGACTCTAGGAGGCAGTGCTCATCTCCGTTTCAAAGCCAAAGTGCCAGCGCTGTCCGAAGATGTCTCCATGGTCATGTAATCGGCATGACTAAACACCAAAAGCGCACGGAACGCTGTTACCTTCCCACCAAAGGTGGTCCCTATTTTTTCTACTTGCATTTTTTACTTGCTTTCGAACTGCTAGGTTGGCAGAAGCTGGGACAAGTAACGGGAGCTCACCCCGCTATGCAGCACTAGGGATTCGAACCACTGAACTGCCGACCTTTCGATCGACAAGCTCAACGTCTTAGCCCCTGAGCCACGGCGTCCCTGTATGTGTATGTATATGTATATGTATATGTATATGTATATGTATATGTATATGTATATGTATATATGACTAATTGTTAAATGGAAATGACATATCTGAACTTTTCTGTTTAATTCCATATTGCAAACTGTAAAAAAAAGCAATCACAAATACCTCAAAAGATGTGCCATTAATTCTGGTTAGTCTATTGACCAACCAACTCAATTTTTTATAAATTAATCTACCAAATAAAACTTGCAATCTAAAACTACTGTTAAAAAAAAAAAAACCTTGGCCAAAATAATGCTTTAACTCTATTCCTCACAAACCTTTGGATTTTATGTAGTTTCTACCTGCATATATGTCTCTAGTCATATTTAATTTAGCTTTTTAAAAAACAGATTCGGTTCAAAATGTTTCTTAGGACTGAGAAAGAAAATCTATAGCTGAGCAACAATCCTCAATTATGCAGAGGACAGAGAAAGTTAAAAGTGAATTAAAACTTTCTCTACTTTGCTATGACTACGACAGATGGTTAGACTGAGGAAACTGCTCCAACTTGTATGATTGGAATGCCTAATAAATGTGTAAAAATGAAAACACTGTTCAGGTACCTTCCAAAGCACTTTCACTGCTCCTTCCAATTTTGCTTCCTTCTTTGTATGTTTCTCACTGCTCATAGTCAGAAAGGTCCTCCTGATTTTATGAACCATAAAATCACAAATGTTGGATGAATGATGACAGTCCTATATACCCACCCACCCTACACACACAAACCACAGGATAAATGTCAGCTTAGAATGTTGGTGAGTTATTTTATCAATGGTTAGAGAATAAAAATGGAAGTTGGAAATAAAGGAGATTTAAGAAGAGTAGAAAATACGTTAAGATAGAGATGTAAACAATATGATAACTGTTAGTATTCTTATTATTATTAGGATTATTATTCTTAATATTATTATTATATTCTTATTAGAAGATACGTTAAGAGGGAAAAATGAATAAGTTTATTATGGTCAATTGTTTAATATACTATAATTGTAAGATTATAATTGTGAATAATGTTGTAAATGCTGATGGTTATTGCACAGAGATATTTGTACCCACACAACACACTGTTTAAGAGAAGATGGAATGTTTATATATTTTTTTAAAACATAAAAACTTTTTTAAAAAAAGAATGTTGGTTGTGTCGTCAAGTAGACCACACAACCTGGAGAACCAAGTTTGTAAATGTCCCACTCAGTCTCCAATGTTCTGCATGCAAATTTAATCAAGCCCAATGCATTATCTGTCCTCAGTTTAACCATATTTTCCTTGGTTCTACCTGTTTTTGAGAAGTTACTCCGAGGACTCAACTTAAAGGCCACAAGCTCACAGAAGTAGATCACCTTTGGTGTCAGAGATTAGTTTTGCAACCTGTGAATGTTTGCAAATCCCAAGCATTCATAATATTATACATCCATTTTTGTTAGCTTGCGACCCAGAGTCCTTACAGAATGTGTCCTCCCAAATATATGAGACCTTAAGACCTTTTTATTCCATCAGGCTGGCCTGGCCTAATCTTTTTCCCTTTTTAAAACGTAAATTTTAATCTGTTTTAAATTATTGGGGTGTTTTAAATCTGTCTTGGGCCAAATTGTTTAATTCGGTTTTACTTTGCTTTTAAATTTTATATTTATGTTGTTTTATCTTGTGGCTGTTCACCGCCCTGAGTCCTTCGGGAGTAGGGTGATATATAAATCAAATAAAATGAAAAATGAAAATGAAATATAGCTCCAGAAAGTCTTCAGGTATGTATATCAAATTGCTGGAAATAAAGTTTATTGGGAGAGTTTCTGTCTCGGAGAAGTCTCATTGATGTACTGTATATACCGTATTTTTTGGAGTGTAAGATGCATATTTTTCCCCAAAAAAGAGGGTGAAAATCTGGATGTGTCTTATACTCCAAATGTAGCCCCGCCCAGCCTCTCAAACGGAGGTTTCAGAGGCTGAAAAAAGCCTCTGAAATGGAGCTTCAGGAAAAAAGCCTCCAAAACGAAGCTTCAGAAAAAAGGCCTCTGAAACAAAGTTTCAGAGGCTTTTTTTCTGAAGCTCCGTTTTGGAGGCTTTCAGAGGCAGAAAAAAGAGTTTTTTCCTGAAATGGAGTTTCAGAAGTTTCAGAGGCAGAAAAAAAAAGCCTCTGAAATGGGGGCTTCAGAGGCTGAAAAAAAAGCAAGGCGCAGAGTTCACAATCAACAAACATGTTGCTAAAATTCACCTTTGGGAACAGCTGATTGGGAGTATTCCGGGAAGCCGATCCACCCGCCAATCAGCTTTTTTCTTATTTTCCTCCCCCAAAACTAAGGTGCGTCTTATACTCCGGTGCTTCGTATACGCCTAAAAATATGGTATGTATGTTACTTTTTAGGAGTGTCATAGTCCTAGACTTTTAAATCATTGCTATCTATGCCTGTCCTACTGATTTTCTTTTTATACTCAATTAGTATGACTTAACAGAAACAATATTTGCAGAACAAAAACACCAAACCGTAATTTTCTAAACTGTATGCTAGTTTAGTATTAATGTAAACAACACAGAGACACACAAAAAGAACAACAATTAATCTTTCAAAAATATGTAAACATGGATATATATTTTGACCATCTTTGCAATAAGGTAGGCCAGTTATGGTGCCTTAGATCAGGGGTGTCCAACCTTGGCAAATTTAAGACTTGTGGACTTCAATTCCCAGAAATCTTCATGCTGACTAGGGGAATTCTGGGAGTTGAAGTCCACAAGTCTTGAACTTGACTAGGTTGGACACCTCTGCCTTAAATTGAGCCCTGGGCTTAAATGAAGGAGACTTGAACTGAAATGTGGTACACTTTGAAGAATATTTAAAGAAAGACTCTGTGAATAGAAACCTGTTATATAGACTAACAAAATATTCCCCAGTTTTATTTCCCAAAAAACAGCATGAACTATCTGGTTTGACCCTGCTTTCTCCCAAGAAAAGAAACATTTGCTTCCCTGAAGTAGATACAGATGATACAGAAGTTCAGTAATATGTCACCATCTGATTTCAATTTTCTTATAATATGTAATATAACTCTGTATGTGCGTGCATATGTGTGTATTGTACAAGGCAAGTCTCTAGAGACTCGTATCGTTTGTGCCTGTGGCATCATAGGCTTGAGTCTCTCTTTGTGATTTGAGGCATACAGTGCCCTAGGCTACTACACTGATTTATTCAGCTGGCATCTTGATGGCATTTCACAATCTTTAGCTTAATAAGATTAGTACTGTTTTTGGAGAAGGCAACAAGAATCACAGCATAAATGCCACTATTCTGGCATAGCGACCTGACAACTGTTCTGAATGGTCTATATTCTAATAAACTATAAAGATAAAAGGTGTCCCTGCGATATTTACTCCACTAGTCGTGACCAACTTTTGGGGAGTCTCCATTTCTTAAGCCAAAGAACCAATGTCGAATGAAGACAATTCTGCCGTCATGTGGCCAGCATGGCATCACACCATGTACAGTGAAATATGGAATGCTATTATCTTCCTGCATGCTTATGTGGTACCTATATATGTGGTACCTATTCATCTACTTGCTGTCAACTTGCAAAACATCCCTGGCCTGCTCTCAAGTTGCCATAGGCCAGGGGGGGATGGGAAACCGGCAAAATGGCACAGCAGCCAAAGACAGATGCATATTCCACACTTATCCCTCTCAAGGCTGTATCCCAGGGTTACCTGCAGCAACCGGAGGGGAGTGACTTCTACAACCTGAGAAATTGCTCCGTTGGCGAATGTGATTGATGACACACCCTGGGAGGAGGGGTGAAACAGGGTCATAACTGGAGCGTAAATTATGTAGGGTCAGAGCTGGCTCCACATGGGAATGTGCCGACATGAAGTTCCTAATAAATAACTGGATTTCTTTTGAAGCTTGGCTTGAGACTCATGATTTAATTAGGGCATCCGTCGGAACCCTGACAATTGCATTTGCATGCTTTCCAGCTGCTAAGATGGCAGGAGTTAGGACAAATGATGGGAGCTCACTCTGTCTTGCAGTATTCGGGTCTCAAACTGCCGAGCTGTAGACCTTTAATGATCTAAGACTCAGTGTCCTAACCACTGAACCATCACGTCTCCTAATAATCTATAACTTAATCTGCCTGTGATTGACTGAGCTCCTCTAATATCATCAAACAATGGGTGGGTATGAGACCTCTGATTTCCACTACCTGGTCAAGCTTGGGTCCAAAAAAGGAAAAGAAATGGCAAGAGGATCCGGTTGCTGAGGCTTGCAAAAGAAAGAGTGGAAGAAGTCTGAATTGAAAAAATGACATGTCAAAGAAAGCAGGACTGATTCACTGGAATTAAGAGATGAAAGTCTCTTAAACTGAAAGGGAAAGGAAGTTGAGTGTTAGAACAGCCATACAGTTGTCACATAGCTGGGAACAGAGAAATAAAGGAGATTTAGTTTACAGATACATTTAGAATAATCACCCAATCCTTCATTGGCTTATTAGGAAATATTCTTCTTTTTTCTCCACCAGTGCATAGTTTGGCCCCCATCATAACCTCTTCTGAGCTCATGTATCAAGCCAGTTTGGAAAGGTAATCATTTTCCGGCTTCCCTATACAATAATTCCTTTCTTATGAAGCATATGTATTGATGAAACATTTAAAATATGTTCACAACCTGTGTCATGTTGCATTTGATTTGTGCTGAGACCTGAGCTGCTACAACAGTGTGATAAATGGGGTGTCATGGAAATACAGCCAGTGTCCCTTTAGTGCCAGCAGACTGTACACATGTTCCCAGGAAGACAGCTTTGAAAGTTCACCGATCACAACATCACTGTCACATTATGCGCTTGCATTCTCGGCAACCGAATCTCAGTGCACACTCAGCAAACAGCCTTACATAATATGACCTTTTCTCACACATAAACAGAAATAGGCAATCTGGGGTATAACAAGGACTATAAAAACAGTTGAAGTGACATCTAGACTGTGGTTCTTGTATAATTCAGAGAATAAAAATGCACTGGGAACGACGGCAGAGGGATTTAAAAAAGAATCAAGATGGAGAAAGCAATTGTGCAATGAAAGCCATAACATGTTTTTTTAGAGAGATGAGAGAGAGAGAGAGAGAGAGAGAGAGAGATGATAGATGATAGATAGATAGATAGATAGATAGATAGATAGATAGATGATAGATAGATAGATAGATAGATAGATAGATAGATGATAGATAGATAGATAGATAGATAGATAGATAGATAGATAGATATAGATCAGAGGTGGGTTTCAGCAGGTTTTGACCAGTTCTGGAGAACCGGTAGCAGAAATTTTGAGTAGTTTGGAGAACTGGTAGTAAAAACTCTGACTGGCCCCACCCCCATCTATTCTCTGCCTCCCAAGTCCCAGCTGATCGGGAGGAAATGGGGATTTTGCAGTAACCTTCCCCTGCCATGCCCACCAAGCCATGCCACGCCCATCAAGCCACACCCACAGAACCGGTAGTAAAAAAATTTGAAACCCACCACTCATATACTGTATTTTTTGGAGTATAAGATGCACCTTCCCCACCCCACCCCACCCCAAATAAAGGCTGAAAATTTGGGTGCGTCTTATACTCTGAATGTAGCTTTTTTGAAGCTTTTTTTTCAGCCCTAACGAGGCACTGACAAGGCACTAGCGAGCGATCTTCCCAGCTTTGCCTGCTCCGACACTCCGCTGTGTTTTAACGAGGCGCTAGTGAGTGAAGCGATCTCCATGCTTTGCTCCAACTCTCAGCTGTTCTTTAGAAGCTTTTTTTCAGCCCTAACTAAGCGCTAGCCAAGTGAAGCGATCTCCCCCCATGCTTTGCCTGATTTTCTCATTGCTGCTTCCTCTGTGCCTTAGAAGCTGTTTTTTTATCCCCAAGTAGGGGATAAAAAAACCAGCAAATTAATGTGCTGAAGGTGACCAGACTAAGGACCCTAGCCAAATGAATACCTGGTAGGCAGATTTTTTTTTCCTATTTTCCTCCCCAAAAACTAAGCTGTGTCTTATATTCCAGTGCGTCTTATACTCTGAAAAATACGGTAAATAGATAGATAGATAACACATACATAACACACACAAGGAGAGGTGAGGCCCACAGACTATGAACATGCCAATTAGTCCTTAATCGCACCACCTCACCATAAATCTGTCCAGTTTTTCCAGTATGCTTAGGATCCTCCAGAAGAGTCTTCTAACATCTTGACTAGAAGATAAATAATTTAGATTAGCTACAGTATAATCTAAATTATAGCTTTTAGCTATAATGCTTAGGATTATACTCCTAAACAAATTCTAGAAATTATGTGGTATGCTTACTCTTACCCTCCATGGTGTTGTTTACTATTCCTTTAACAATTTAAAAATTGCTTAGCTGTTTCGTTTTCAGGAGGAATTCCCAAATTTCCTGTGAATTTTGCTTGTGGGGAATAACCATCACTTTTAAAGATAGGTTCCAAATCCAGAAGGATCATGACAGACTTGAACATTGGAACCTACCCAACAAGATGCAGTTCAGTGGTGAGAAAGGTAAGGTCCTGCATTTAGGGAGGAAAAACCAAATGCACTGGTATAGAATAGATAGCACCTGTCTCAACAGTAGTAACTGTGAGAGGGATCTACATACGTCCTACTGGACCACCAGTTAAGAACAAACCAGCAATGTGCTGCAGCTGCCCAAAAAGCCAATACAATCCTAGACTGCATCAACAGATAAATAGTGTCAAGACGAGAAGTAATAATACCACTTTATACCACCCTGGTGAGAGCATACTTGGAATACTGCAACCAGATCTGGCCACCACAATATAAAAATGATGCTGAGATCCTGGAAAGTGTGCAGAGAAGTGAAACAAAGACGAGGATCTGGAGGCTAAATCATAGGATAAACAGTTAAGGGAGTTAGGTATGCCTAGCCTATTGAAGAGAAGGATTGGGTGGACATGATACCTGTCTTTCACTATTTGAGGTGCTGTCATGAAGAATTGACTTATTCTCTAAGGTGTCAGAGAGCAAGACAAGAAATAATGGGTAAAGCTTGTTAAAAAGAAATCCAGCCTAAAAGTAAGGAGAAATTTTCTGACAGTCAGAACAATTAATCAGTTGGACAGCTTGCCACCTGGAGTTGTGGGTGCTACATCCTTATAGGTTTATAAAAGTAGACTGGATAATAATTTAGGGTGGTATAAAGTTCCTGCCCTGAGTAGGAGGTTGGATTTGAAGACTTCTGAGGTCCCTCCTAGCCCAGTAAATCCTTATTAAACAGAAGAGGAGCTATGTCAATTAGGCCAAAAGACTAAGATAGCTAGATCACTATGGGAAGTCTAGAAGAATTGAGGAATATTAATGCAATCACATTATCTTATATCGTGCCTTTTCCCATCCCCATATTTGAATTTACCCAAATTAGCTAATAATTAATATGTAGCTCTTTATGTTAAAAAAAAATGCTGTTGAGCTTGCAAATTAAGATTGTGTAATATAGTGATGACAACATCAAGAGTTTTTGAGGTATATCTACTTTCCTTTAAAAGAATACTCATCTCCTTTACCGTAATAACTCAATAAAATATAGCAAGGCCAATCATAAACAGAGGCAAATCAAAAGTATTTCATTCAATTCAATATTCCTACAATAACTTACTTGCACTGGGAGTCAGGACTGAAGTATACAGAGCATCTTCTGGTAAATGACCAACAGAAGGGATAATATTTCAACACAGACTCAAAAACTATTGTCTATCTATCCCTGAAAATTATCAGGATTCCCTATTATAACTGCTGATCCAGGTTATATATTGATTTTCAGATACCCTTTCCACAGACTATAAGCTCCTTTTTTATTGTGATATACAAGAAACCTATTTTGATTTTCTTATTTGGATTGCCTGTTGGCTATCTTTTTTTTTTTCTTCTGTAGCTGGTGGATCAAGGCTGAGTTTGACCGGGGTGGGGGGGTATGTATCACTACTATAGAAATCTATTTGTCATACTGATTAATCAACAACGAAAAATCATCTGACTCCAGAAGAGATTCTTATAAACCATTAGATTTAGGAGTATAATGAATGCAGCTTGTATGTATAGCATTCTATACAGCATTCTATATTCTATAGGTATTTGTCTGTATAAAACTAAAGTGAATTAGGGGTTGAAAAAGGCATCATCCTAACATCTTGTTACTTACTGTACAAAGATTGTGCAAACATTTGCAGAGAGATGTATGTCCAGGTCAGTATATGCAGGGCCCTATCCAACATCAGAGGGATGCGGTGGCTCAGTGGCTAAGATGCTGAGCTTGTCGATCGAAAGGTCGGCAGTTCAGCGGTTCGAATCCCTAGTGCCGCGTAACGAGGTGAGCTCCTGTCATTTATCCCAGCTTCTGCCAACCTAGCAGTTTGAAAGCACGTAAAAAATGCAAGTAGAAAAATAGGGACCACCTTTGGTGGGAAGGTAACAGCATTCCATGCGCCTTTGGTGTTTAGTCATGCCGGCCACATGACCATGGAGACGTCTTCGGACAGCACTGGCTCTTCGGCTTTGAAACGGAGATGAGCACCGCCCCCTAGAGTCAGGAATGACTAGCACATATGTGCGAGGGGAACCTTTACCTTTTTACCTTTTATCCAACATCAGGAAGCTTCCCTTATGATCCTGTATAGACCAATTATTTGTAGCTCAGGGTTGAAATGAGGGGTCCTTGGTGCTCTCTGAGCTTGGTTGTTTTCTTGCAGATGTTTCATGACTCAGCACTGATGATGTTACCTAGTTTGCGTAATGAAACATCTGCAAGAAAACAACCAAGCTTAGAGAGCACCAAGGACCTCCCAATCCTGTTTAGAGCTATTTGAAGATGAAGACCTGAGAGGCATCCTGTAATCTGAAGAAGAATCCAAACCAAATTATGCAAATGGAGTCAGGCACAACAGAGAAACCGCATCCTTTTATCCACTGATATTTGAGGAGGCCCCGAGAAGACTTTTCATGGATAATAATCACAGCTGATCATCTGCAGAAGGAGAATATCAATATTGAACCTCTGTCCATTTCAAGAGAGTACATTATGTCTACATCCTAATATGCTAGTCCCCTTTGCAGGCACATCTTTGTAAAATCCTCATTAAAAAGTCATTTGTGCTCAGAGCCACAGCAATGACAGAGAAATCACTGAACGGGAGAACAATTCTGTAGTGTCCTTTTTTGTTCTTCACCGAGAGGGGGGAAAAAAACAAAAACCCTTCTGAACATCTTGGGTGTCCCCAGCTGTTTAGCAAATACACACTGCCCTCTATCGGAGAAAGAAAGTGCAGCACTTCCAAGGCAGAAAGTCTTCCAGTTGTATTCCAACTGTATACCAAAAGAACACAGTGGTAAAATAGTAAACAAAATGGATTCATAACAAGAGGGAAATTGGCTTTAAGTGCCACATTGGCCAAGACATCTATTTACACTGTTTCAACTAGATGTCGTATCAGAGAAGGAGAATGTAAACAGATTAAGAATAGCTATGGGTTTTATATAATTTAGGGACTTGGTGGCTCAGTGGCTAAGATGCTGAGCTTGTCGATCGAAAGGTCGGCAGTTCAGCGGTTCGAATCCCTAGTGTCGTGTAACGGGGTGAGCTCCCGTTACTTGTCCCAGCTTCTGCCAACCTAGCAGTTCAAAAGCACATAAAAATGCAAGTAGAAAAATAGGGACCACCTTTGGTGGGAAGGTAACAGTGTTTTGTGCGCCTTTGGCGTTTAGTCATGCTGGCCACATCACCAAGGAGACCTCTTTGGACAGCACTGGCTCTTCGGCTTTGAAACGGAGATGAGCACCTAGAGTCGGGAATGACTAGCACGTATGTGCAAGGGGAACCTTTACCTTTTCCTTTAGTTTATATAACTTGTGTAAATACAAGTAGCCCTCAGTTCACTTAGTGATTGTTCGTAGCTACAACGGCACTGAAAAAAATAACTTATGACCATTTTTCACATTTATGAGCATTGCAGCATCCCCATGGTCACGTGATTTACTGTACATTTGGATGCTTGACAACTGACTCACATTTATGTCCGTTGCAGTGTCCCTGAGTCATGTGATCCCTTTTGCGACCTTCTGACCATCAAAGTCAATGGGGAAATCAGATTCACTTTACAACCATGTTACTAATTTAAGAACTGCAGTGATTCACTTAACAAAGGTGACAAGAAAAGCCGTAAAATGGAGTAAAACTCACTTAACAAATTTCTCACTTAGCAATAAAACTTTTGGGGCTCAATTGTGGTCGTAAACTGAGGACTACCTATAATACAATCCCATGTCATATACCGTACAGTATTTATCAATGGCCAAGTAAGACTTTGATCTAAAGACTCTTTTGAAAAACAAAGTACAAGGAAACTGGAGACACCTCCAAAGCATCTTAATAAATAATCCCTATCACCAACTCGATTCTTACTTTATCTAGGCCTGCTTTGAGCTTGGAACACCTTTGAACTTGATAGAAGAAAGAATATTATACCTGCTTTCTGCATTTGGTTTTTGCATGATCATAAAATACAGAACATGTTACAAAAATGTATGATGTAGGATTCGTGTTATTGTTGGACCCAAGCAGTCTTCTCCGTACCTATATGGAAAAATTTCCTATCAAGCAAGCAAGCCCCAAAGAACTTTGGTCAAATAATCTGCCCTGTGTTGGGAGATTAAGTTTCATTCAGGGATTTCAGATTTAAAAACGACAGCTTTTGTTTTAACCTCTGGAGCTTTTAGAGCAAAAAGTCCAGTGGTATCATAAAGGCGGGGAGAGATATTGTGGCAATAAGTTTTGGTGGAATAGATTGCAATCTACACCTGACGTGCAGTATGCAATTCGGAGTTGGCGCCTCCACAAGAATGCAAAAGGCAAAGATAGCCAGTAATAATTAATTACATCATTGGCAACTGTCACACGCAAAATGGTGGCTGGATGGTAATGCAGTTCTGTTTGTGCTGCTGAGCCGGTTAAAGAGGCATCGTCCCTTGCCTAAGCCATAGGACAGCGAGTTGATCCCAATGATGAGCTGGGGAAGAATTACAAGTCTCATAATGCCGATCTCTTCTTCAAGCAGGCTTTATAAGACCCCAAAGCTCACATCTGAGCCTGCCTGGAATAAGCTGGGCCAGCAACTTTTACACAATTCATGGTTTCTATGGCTCATTTTATATATTAGACCAAACCCAGGACTCATTTCCCAGATGGCAGCCTATGCAATAAAGCAGCACCATCTTAAGCAATTTTCTCAGCTTTGTTTCTTTTCCTCTGTTCTGATGTTCCACAGAAAGAGTCTTTATCCCCACTACACATCAACTATAGTTCCAGGAAAGCCACTGAAAACATGAGAATCACCAATACATATCAGAGTTACTGTATCTGGGCTGAAAATAAAGAAAATCTGTATAAAATGTTTTATAGATGGCACTTTGCACCAGCAAGGTTGGCTAAAATGTATAAAGACAGATGAGTCAAATGTTGGAAATGTAACCAAACACCGGGTTCATACTACCCCATGTGGTGGATGTGTCCCAAAACTAAAAAATATTGGTCGAAAATACATATCTGGCTGGAAAAAAATGACAAAGAAGCATATTGTACTGAGACCAGAGACATTTTTGTTGGGCATTCTACTGGAAAAGTACGACAAAAAGACTACATATTTGATTTTACATGTATTGACTGCTAGGATTGTATTTGCACAACAATGGAAATGTGAGGAGATCCCGTCAGATGAAAGTGTGATTCAGAAAATAATGGAATGCGCAGAAGTGGACAGATTAATGCTTATTATTAAGGACAGAGAAGAAACTGAATATTTTCTGACGTGGGATGTATTTTATCAATGGCTAGAGAATAGAAACAGAAGTTAGGAAAGAGGAGATATAAGAAGAGTATGATGATGTTATGTACTATTGTAAATTATCTTGATATTGAGTTATATTATCAATGTTATTGTAATGAATACAAACAACAAGTATGCGAACTATGAATTTTCAAATAACTGTACCCAGTTCACACACTATTTGATGGAGATGAAAAGTATTATAAATAAAATAAATAAAACTTTAAAAAAAAGAAAAAAAGAGTTACCGTATCCTAGATAAGAGCAAAGTAACACAGAAACATCTCCCTGCTGTGGCTGTGGTTTGTGGAGGCCTGGTGATTATTCAGATTATTGCAGCCCAGGTATAATCATCCTAATACAAAAAGATAAACATGGCATAATCCAATGTGGATTTCTTTCCATAATTCCCAGCAACACATCACTTTGATTCATGGCTCTATTTATGATAATATTCTTTAATGCATTGAAGTAAACCTGAGATTCCCTTCTCAACGCATGGGCAATGAATACTGGAACATCTATCCCTCTCTGTAGATCATAAAATGACACATTTATGTTCAATTCATTTTAGAGATTGCTGCACATGATGAATTACAGCCCGGCCATATGTTGACAAAATTCCTGATGTTGATTTTGACAGGTAGGTGGAAAGGGAGGAAAATTTTCTGGAGAAGGTGTAGAAGAGGGGTTTTCGTTTAATCCCCCCATTCTGAGTCAAATTGTTCTTTGGGGGCAACTATAGATACAACCAAATTTAGCCTCTAAATTATTCATGTAATAGTACTCTCCATTTGGGCATGATCTAATCCTGCCCATTTTTGGGGGGCTGGAGAGGAATTCTGCAATAAACAAGGAGGTATCTAAAGGGGAAATGTGGAGCAATCTGTTGAATGATATGTTTTCTTAATGGATAGACAGTCCCAGATTTTTTTGGAGGGGGAGGAATGTGCATTATTTGCATGGCTAAATGTCTGGAGATCCTCAGTCATCCAGGTCATGGTTGTCCCAAAGGTGCTTTTTCAAGAGGCAACTGGACTTTCTGGAGCTGAAGAAGTTTCTTGAATGAGAAGCAAAAGTCTTCAAAGAAAAAAACAGAAAGTCCAGTTGCCTTTTAAAAAAAGTACCTTTCGGAGATTATATGCATGATGAGCAGATTATATTTTTCCCATTGCATACCCCACCTCAAAAAAACCACCCCAAACCTGATTATCTGAGAGTTCAGAAGTTAAATTAACTTAGAAACTTAATTTTTTTTACCATCAGGAAACGAATTGAGCCATGAACCTCTAACCCAAAAAACTGTAAACTCACTCCAAATTTGAGGGTTGGAAGGAAAATCCCCCAATTAAATCATTTATTTCCCACAGACATACAAAGCAGAAGTGAGAATTATTGGCTAGCCTTTCACTGAGCAGCCCAATGATGCTAAATCCTTCCAAACACAGAATGAGAACTGAAAAGAAAATGTTCAGTTTAAGGTTATCTATAATTTTCCCAGAGAGTCTATAGAATTCCACTGCTCTAATAGTTTCCAATGGTCTTATGGCATGACCGCTAATTGACAAACTAAGAAAGGACTATCTGGGTCCCAAATAAGCAGATATCTTTAACTGACATCAACTTAACACTCTAGAGAGTGCAAGGCGGAAAATTCTGTCTGGTTTGTGAAGCAGCAACTCAATAAAGACATAAAAGCACTTAGTGGTTCTTGCTGGATTTTGTTTTTCTGTTGTTGTTTTTTTTCAAATAGAAAGGCAGTGGGAATTCAAGGGTACTTGTTATTGGCAAATCCATTTCCCTAATTTTCCTCACAGAACATGCTATTAAGGTAGAAAATGCGAAGAACTGGGAAGCATTCTTGCTTCTAGCTAAGACAATTGTATTCAGAGTTTCTCAGTGGTATGAAATTTTCCGCATTAGTCTCAAATTAACTTACACATGGGAATATGGATTAAACAGTAGCCATGGAGGCCTGAGGGATACTGAAAATATGATTTAGACACTCAGGAATATATATATATTCCCAGATTCACTTTTGAGGGAAGATGGGTGGCATACAAATTTAATTTTTTTTTTAAATGCCTGTGCTCAGGGATGTGCAAACTTGGCTGCTTTAAGACTTTTGGACTTCAACTCCCAGAATTCCCTAACCAGCAAATGCTGGCTGGGGAATTCTGGGAGTTGAAGTCCACATATCTTAAAGTTGTCAAGGTTGCAATGGGACAATTCACCGTGGCCAATGCACCCTAGCCAACTCATTGAAGGACAACTCACCATGGTTAACTCATCACAGACCAACTTGCCACAATTCAATTTAATTCAACAATTCAATTTAACTCTTTAAAACAATTTTTAAAAATATTTGAAGTTTTGCCATTCACATTTCATTTTGTCCCTCTTTTTGCATCCTTTCTTTAATGATTCTATTAAAACACCTGGACATTCCTGTCTTTTAATTTAAACTAGTTAGTTCTTCTCCAGCTTTGGTTTCAATAGTAAACAGCAGCTGCCTCTTCTACCATGTGACCATACTTAATTAGTGGTACTCCTATTATATTTCTCCTAGTTTTCTCTGTTCAATGAAATACACAGCTTCTTTTGCCATTTCTCATAGATGTTGGCTTCCAGATCCTTGATCATCTTGCTAACCTTCCTCTAAACCCATTTCCTGCTTCTCCATGCCTCTCTCATGCTATGTTGTAAGTTCTTATAAATACACTGAATGGCACTAGGCTGGAGATGGACCTCTAGAGCAGGGATCTCAAAAGTTGCCAACTTTAAGACTTGTGGACTTCAACTCTCAGAATTCCCCAGCCAGCACAGAGCCAGGTCTTCTAAAAAGCCAACAGAGTTAGGGCCATCCTTATTTTCCAGAGTTAGGGCTATCCTTATGTTCCATAGTCCAGTCCCATAGAAACTATGACAAGAGACGGCACGTCCCCTGGTCCCTGCCAGACAACATCCTTTGACTGACAGGACCTGGATGATGCCAATGCTGCTGGATCAAACTGGATGGGTAATTGGAAGAAGAAGATGCCTCAGGTAATCTGTCCCAAGCCATACAAGGCTTTAAGGTGACAACCAGCCTCTTGAGTTGCCTCAGGAGACATATTGGCAACTAATGTACCCTCAAAGCAGCCTTTTCACATGTGCCAAATAGTTGACGCTATGTATAACTCATGCAGCTGCATTCTATACCAGCTGAAGTTTCCAAATGTTCCTCAAAGGCAGCCCCATGTTGAGTGTGTTGCATTATGAATAGTACTCATGGGATTGACCTGAATGACCATGACCTGGTTGACTGAGAATCTCCATAAACATTTAGCTACTCGTGGGATTGTTCCAAAAATACAGTTGGAAGGGACTTCCGGTTTCTCTGCCTTCGGCGACGGCGGTGCCTTTCGGAGTTCCGCCAGCCCCGCCGCCCGTAGAGCCGCTTCGCTACTCAGAAGCGGCTTGAAAGCTTCAAAATCCTAAGGATTGAAGAAGTAGAGATCGCAGGGCACAGGTTGAGCCCCCGTTGTCCCCCAGGGAATTGTTTCTGGGGAGAGAACGGGTGTGGCTCCCTCCCAACCTGCGGAAACTCCGGGCGACGTGGGACGATTTTGCCTCCGCAAAACAAGCCGGCTGCAGGAAACGTAATTTGAAAAGAATCAGCTTTAACAAACAGCGAACCTATCCGAACCCTGAAATTTGGAAAAGCAAGTATCAGCGCTTTGTTGACTTTTCAAACTGAGACAAATTTGAGTGAGTGAAAGTGCTTTGAAAAAAACATGGCGCTTAGCCTTAAAGTTAACGAGCCAATGAGTGTGGATTGGTGAAGTTATTTTGTGTTACAAGTTTCCAAGTTGTTGCAAAGTTGCCTTGTTTGCTATAAGAGAAGCAAGTGGAAAATTTCTCCCTTTTTAATATTGGACTTTGTTTTACTTTAGCTTTTAATTGATCAAATCTGGGGGACTTTTTTAGAAGTCTTTGTGCAGGAGGGAAAGGAAAAGGAACTTCCCTTTTTAGAAAATCCAGACTACGTGGCAGGATGGCTTCAAAGAAGCAGGAAGGGAAGGCAGCAGGGGGGGGATCCCCCACACATAAACAAGAAACGCAGCTTCCCTCTGCACAGCAGTTACAGACCCAGAAAAAAGAATTTGATGTGGGAGATTTAAAACAATTTATTTCTAAAACTCTGGATGATAAATTTCTAAAATGTCAACAGGAGATAGATGATAAACTTCAAAAATCACATCAGGAATTTATGCAGGAAATTAATGAAGTTAAAGATATGGTGAAACAGAATCAAAATAAGGTGACCAAAAAAATATCAGAAGTGGCGTCTGGCCTGGCAGAATTTATTGGGAAAGTTGATTTTAAAGTTGAAGAATTTAAATCAGAAGTTAATGTCAAGATGAAAGACAATGATTATAAAATTGATGAAGTTGACAATAAAATGCAGAGAATTGAAGATGAGATTGTTATGATACAATTCCGGGCGATGGAATTCGCCATACGGCTTCGGGGAATTCGAGAGGGGGAGAGACAGGATTTGAGACAAGTTTGTTCTGAAGCCTTGGCCAAGATTCTACAAGTTAATCCTGATGTGGTATTTCACAAAATAGATAAAATCTATAGAGTGAACTCTTGGGTGGCCAGACAAAGACAACTGCCTAGAGATGTGGTCATATACTTTACAGATAGAGGAATTAGAAATGATATCCTGCAAAAATCTTTTCATACTTCTGTACAAGTGGGGGGTTCACGACTTGAAATCTTTAAAGAATTACCTCCTAAAATGCTGAAAGCCAGAAAAGAATTTGGTTTTCTTGTTAAGGAATTGAAAAATTTACAGATACCCTTCCGGTGGGACGCACCAGCTGGGATAATTTTTAGATATAAGGGAGAAGGATATCGGTTGAATACCGTGGAGAAGGCACAACACTTTTACACTACTATTCTTAAGGAAAGAACACCATCTCCACGTACATCCACAGTTTTGGAGATTAAAGAGAGTGAAGAGAGGCAATTGCAAGAACAGTCCAAGCAGGAATTAGAAGTAGTGCAAGGTGCAGAAGGAGGTTTTCTGAGTGAGCCCTTGTTTGATTCTTCTCCAACTTTGGACTTGATTCAGTTGACTGAAGTTAAAGATCAACGTATAACTAGAGCTCAATCTAAGCTACTTAAACAAAAGCAACAACAACAACAGGAAAGACAAGACAAGAAGGCAGTTAAGAGTACTGTACAAGAGAGTGGAGCTATGGGAGGAGCGAGATCGAAGCTTTCGGATGATCTTCAAGCATTTTGCTCTGTGCTCCAGAAAGAGGCTGATGACTTTTAAGTGTTTATCTTGGAATGTCAATGGGTTGAATTCAGCACAGAAAAGGAAGAAACTATTTACATATTTGAAACAATTTAATAATGATATAATATGTTTACAAGAAACGCATATTACAACTCAAGATCAAAAATATTTGATAAACTCAAAACTAGGAGCACATTTTATATCTTCAACTTCGCAGAAAAAGAATGGTGTGGTTATTTATGTAAATAAAAAGTTAACAGCTAAAGTTATAGAAGCAGATCAAGATGGTAGGTTTGTAGCAATTGAATTGTTTACAGCAAATGGCCAAATTCTTTTGATTGGAATTTATGCTCCCAATCAACAACAGGACTATTTTTATAAGATGTTACATACTAAAATATTGCAATGGGACTATAGATCTATTTTAATTATGGGAGACTGGAACGGAGTAATTGATTCTAAACTAGATAAAAAGAGTTTGGCAAAGTCTAGAATTAGACTACCACAGACTTTTTTTGATATGAAAGAAGATATGGAACTAAAAGATGTTTGGAGAATACATAACCCAAAAGAATTGGATTACACTTTCTTTTCTGATAGACATAGATCCTTTTCTAGGATTGATCTTATCCTGTTGTCAAATGATCTACTTGTTAAGACAAAAAGAACAAAGATTTTTCCAAGAACTTTGACTGACCATAGCCCTGTATGGATAGAAATTGAGATGGATAAGGTTGAGAGACGTTCTTGGAGATTAAATGAGAACTTGTTTAGATATGAAAAAAATACAATAGAACTTAAAAAGCATTTGAAAGAATTTTTTGAAACAAATTTGAATAAAGGTACCCCAATTGAAATTGTTTGGGACGCAAGTAAAGCTTATATGAGAGGGGTACTTATCTACATGAACTCTAAACATAGACTGTTCCGACAAAAGAAAAGATCTGAATTGGAAACGGAAATAAAGAATAAAGAACAGTTACTTATTAAAAACCCAACAGATGAAAGAATACGAAGTGCTATAAAACTTTTGAAAGACCAATTTCAAATGCTTATGGCGGAACAAGTTGCAACAAACTTACAATATGCGAAGCATAATACATTTTGCAACGCTAACAAACCGGGCAGATGGTTGGCTTACACATTGAGGAAAAAACAAAGTATATGGACTATTGATAGTATTGATATTGGAGGGAAAGAAATTTTTCAACAAAAATTAATTAAAGAAGCTTTTGTGGACTATTATACCAAACTATATGCCAAAGAGGAGGTGCAGAATGGACTTATAGAAAAATATTTAAATGATAAGAGAGTTACAAAAATTACTGATCAACAAAAGAAAAGAATGAATTATCCTATAACAGAGGAGGAGATAATAGCAGCAATTAAACAGTTAAAAACAGCCAAAGCTCCTGGCACGGATGGTTTGACCGCAGTGTATTACAAAACTTTACAAGCTGAAATGGTGGGACAACTTAGAGATTTATTTTGCAATATTCAACAAGGGGGTAAAATACCCCCATCATGGACAACTGCTTATATATCTTTGATACCAAAAGAACAAGTTGGTCCTAAAAAACCAGAGAATTATAGACCAATATCTCTTTTGAATACAGACTATAAAATCTATGCGAAAGTATTAGCCAACAGGTTGATGCCAGTAATCCAAAAGGTGATTCATGAGGATCAAGCGGGATTTATTGAGGGCAGATATATGAAGGACAATGTAAGGCAAGTAATAGATTTATTGGAATATCTTGATAAGAATAAACAGATTCCTGCAGTGCTGGTTTTTTTGGATGCAGAGAAGGCCTTTGATAGAGTGGATTGGAATTTTCTACTAAAGACTTTAAAAAAGATGGACTTTGGGGACCAATTTATACAGGCGATTTCAGCAATTTATCAAGAGCAAAAGGCACAGATTATTATTAATGGAAGTCTGACGACAGAGTTTAAAATTGAAAAAGGAACAAGACAGGGATGTCCGTTGTCCCCACTTTTATTTATTTTAACATTGGAAGTCTTGCTAAATACAATACGGGACTCTAAAATTTTGAAAGGCATAATGATAAGGCAAGAGGATTATAGAATAAAGGCATTTGCAGATGATCTGGTTGTTACCCTATCACAACCAATGGAATCAACAATCCTGATGAAGGACATTATACAAGACTATGGTAGAGTTTCAGGTTTTAGACTGAATTCAAAAAAGACTAAAATGATAGTTAAAAATATGACACAAGATCGTAAACATGAGCTTGAAAGGAGGGCAGGTTTTGAAATTGTACCTAAGGTAAAATATCTTGGAGTTCAGGTTGCAGAATCAAACATGAAATTGTTTCAAAATAATTATGAGGTGTTGTGGCGAGAGGTTCAGAAAGACATGGAGACTTGGAAAAAGCTGCAACTGTCTTTACTTGGAAGAATAGCAGCAGTTAAGATGAACATTTTGCCAAGATTTCTGTTTTTGTTTCAAATGATTCCGGTGCTTAAAAGTGATAAACAACTGAAAGTTTGGCAGTCTGGTGTGAATAAGTTTGTCTGGAACGAGAAGAAGCCGAGAGTGAAATTGAAAATTATGCAAGATGTTCCAGAAAGAGGAGGCCTTAAACTCCCAAACCTACAGTTATATTATGATGCAGCAGCTTTAACTTTAACAAGTGATTGGTTTGGAAGTAAAAAGACTGGAATATTGAATGCAGAAAGTTTTGATCTTGAATTTGGATGGCATGCTTATTTATTTTATGACGATAAAGTAGATAAAGTATTTAAAAGTCATATACTTAGAGACTCTCTGATGAGAGTTTGGAAGAAGCACCGACTCAAATGGGATTATAAAATACCGCTACGGCTGGATCTTGGTCATACTTTGTGGAATACAAATATAATGTCACTCGGGGGGTTTTTATATAAAGAGGTTCTTTTCACAGATGCGGGCAGATGGCAGCTGAAGACATTACAGACACTGTTGGATGAAGGGTTTAATTTAACTTGGTTACAATATAATCAATTACAACTGAGATGGAAAGAGGACCAAAAAACTGGTATTATGTTGCATGAGGAAGAATTGGTTAGACATATAAGAGAGAAAGGTCCAATGCATATTAAAAGGCTTTATAATGTTTTGTTAGAAAGAGATTCAGAAACGGAATTAGTTAAAGATTGTATGATTAAGTGGGCACAGAATTTTGAAGAACCAGTGATGCTGGAAACTTGGGAAAAAATTTGGGTTCAGAATGTTAAATTTACACAGTCGCAAAACCTGAGAGAAAATTTTTATAAAATGTTTTATAGATGGCATTTAGATCCTAAAAAGTTGTCATGTATGTACCCTAATGTTCAGCCAAAATGTTGGAGATGTGAATGTTTAGATGCTACGTATTATCATGTTTGGTGGACCTGCAGGAAAGTTAAGGCTTTTTGGATAAAAATTTGGTGGGTCATGCAGAATGTTTTGAGGAAAAAAATTCAATTTTCTCCACAGTTGTTTTTATTGGGTATAGTTAAGGGTTTTACACGGGGTGAAATAAAACTGATATTGTATATGATAACAGCAGCAAGATTGTTGATAGGTAAATATTGGAAGAATGAAGCTTTGCCCACTATCGAGGAATGGACTTTGAAGATGGCTAGTTTTGCAGAGATGGCGAAGATTTCAGCATATTTAAAAGACTGTTCACAAGAGACTTATGAATGGGAATGGAAAAGGTGGATAGAATATGTTCAGAACAAATACCAAACTAGAAAGTATCAAATAGCTTTTATTTGAAAATAATGTATTAGAAATATTTTAATGTAAAGAGACAAAGAGGAAAAATTATACAGGGGGAGGGATGGGTTCAAGCTTATATATCAGTGTTATTAGTTATGAGTACATAATAGGGAAGTCTGGGGGGGAGGGTTAGGGAGGGTTAGGGAGGATGGGAAGTTTGGGGAGGGGGGGTGAAAAAAGGGGTGAAAATGTAATTGTAAAACTTTTGCAATAAAAAAAAAAAAATACAGTTGGAAGGAAATAGCTATTTATGTTCTCCTGAGTGTTTGTGGCCAAGGCAGAACATAAATACATCAAATAACAAATTACTTTGATTGCACAAGACTTCGTATTCCAGAGCTCTATTTTTTTGTCTTTTAATGACCCCGTAATCCCTTACATCAGGGTGGAGTCTGGGCAACTGAATGGAACGGAATGTTTACTGGCCGGATGCCCTTCCTATCGCAAATGCAGAGTTCACAGCAGATAATTACTCATTGTGTCCAGATAGAGAAATATATGCCGCTACCTAGGATCAAACTCACATCCTCCTAACCGGAGCTCTGATTCTAGAGCTCCATGTCACAGTTCATATACTTTCTTACTAAGTCTTTTTTTTTTTTTTTTTTTTTGCTAATTATATTAAAATCCATTGCAGAAATACAAATCCAGTTTTTAGATCTGATTATTACGTAGTTCTTTTTTCTTTTAGCAGAGCAATTTAAAAAAAAACAGTTTGGAGTGCCTTATAGAACAGAATGAACACAAATATGATGTTTGCCAAATGAAAGCATGAACAAAATATTTTCAAATTTCCAACATGGACTTACCAAGAAAGGAGAGGACATAAAAATGTAAATTATTTTAGGAGCACTTACCGCCATGCCTGGAAAGCAGGGTGCTATTCAGCAGGTTCTGACAGGTTCTTGAGAACCGGTAGCAGAACTTTTGAGTAGTTTGGAGAACTGGCAAATACCACCTCTGGCTGGTCCCAGAGTGGGATGGGAATGGAGATTTTGCAATATCCTTTTCCCAGGAGTGGGGAGGAAATGGGGATTTTGCAGTATCCTTCCCCTGGAGTGCAGTGGGAATGGAGATTTTGCAGTATCCTTTCCCTGCCACGCCCACCAAGCCACACCATTTATTTTAATTTAATTTTATTTATTATTAGATTTATATACCGCCCTACTCCCGAGGGACTCAGGACGGTGAACCATGCCCACCAAGCCACGCCCAGTAGTAAAAAAAAATTGAATTCCACCACTGCTGAAAAGGGCGTTAAATTAGGTCGGTATTAAATGGAGAAGGGGTTCTTCCCCACAAACTTGGAAAGAAGTTTTCACTGGCAAACTTCTGCCAAGTTAAACAATTCAGTCTTGGTAAGATTATACAGCAATCAAAAGCTGGAGTTGGGAGAGGACATCGAAGAGCTGGGTAAAGAAAGAAGCTCAATGTAAAACAAAACACAAAGAGAATCACGTCAGGAAGTCCAAATATGCCTGAGAATAAATATTTTGCATTAAAGGCTTCTTTTTACATGTGGAGCTGAATAAAAGTTTATAGGCATTTATTTGTTCATATTTCTTCCCCCCCAAAGATGCAGTCAGGCAGCAAACCTGTATAAACTGATAAAATAGGTCCTGGGGTTTTCTGCACAGTCAGAAAAGAAGACAAGTGCGTTCTTCAATTAATTGGCGAAGTCTGTTTCAGTCCTGATTAGTTCTGCTACACAGTAGGGAGTGAGGAAAACTGAAGGAGGACCAGTTACAAAGTACTAGAAAATGAAAATGAAGTGAGGCAGAAAATTTAAAGTGCTGTTGTTTTACTTGCAAAAGAAAAAATCAAGAACATTTTATAAAAGCCGAACAATTTGCTTGCCAAGAATTTGGATTCCGTCATCTCTTCTCAGTAAACACACAGCATGATCTCAAGATGTCTGCAGCCTCATTTTCTCACTTTCCTTTTGTTTGCCGTTCAAACACACAATTTGTGCTGCCTCTATAAATGAAAATGTGCTCCTTTCTGGCTTCTTAATGTGAGCAGCTTCCTTTCCAGAGTATTATTCTTCCCAAAATGGTCAGAGACACTTAAATATAAATATAGGAGCTGATACCAGCAGAAGTCTCATGTGAGAAAGAGATTAATAGTAACTCAATGCCCCAGCTTTAAGATTTTTTTTTTTCCATTTGACTTTGGCGAAGAATTGGTGCTATTCTACTGTGGAGTCTTTGGTGATATACCAGTTCTTTGCCAAATGTCTGCAAGAAAGCAACCACGCTCAGAGACCACCAAAGACCACTCATTTCAACCCTGAACTACAAATATTCTCCTTTATCAATTGCTACTATGCTTCTTGGGGTGTAGGAAATAAGACGTTTGTGGGATGTTTCGTCAGGATGCTAAAGATATGCGCCAGTCTTGAATACTATGGATACTATATTCTCCAAAGCACCTGACAGCAGAAGAAGAAGCAATGGGTGGACCTTAACCAAGGAGAGAAGCAACCTAGAACTAAGCAGAAATTTTCTAACAGAACAATTAATCAGTGGAACGATTTGCCTCCAGAAGTTGTGGGTGCTCCAACACTGGAGGTTTTTAAGAAGAGATTGGACAACCATTTGTCTGAAATGGTATAAGGTTTCTTGCTTGAGCAGAGGATTGGACTATAAGACCTCCAAGCTTCCTTCCAACTATGTTATTCTGTTATTAACGAAGACTACAGTGGCCTGCTTCAACTAGTCATCTTCTAAACATGTCATCCTTGCAGATCTGAGAATTCCCAACCTGACAATGACCAAGAACACATGTTTGAACTTGTTAATTTCTGATTAAATCCAAGATGTCCATGTTCAAATTGTACAATGGTCGCTGAAAGTATGTAAGTCGAGTAAAGTAACTTGGCACTGTTATTGTTTGGGGACCCCATTTAAGAGACAGAAGGGTCAATGTTATAGTATAGCTCAGTACTGGGAATTTCTACATAACAGTATTTCCACCTTCCTAGAAATAAAGAAATAAAGCAGATGGAAATCAAATTATGACTGACTGAAGCTTTCTGTTAACAGTAGGACATCCTGGTCTGCCTATAGAAGTGTCACTCACCCAGAGAATTACCATGAGCCAATCAGTACACACCTTTTGGTCTTCCAGTTGGCTGGTATTGATTGGCTGATGGTCAGTTGAATGACCATCAGCCAATCAATATACTACAGGTAGTTCTTGACTTACAACAGTTCATTTAGTAACTGTTCAAAGTTACAACAGCACTTGAAAAAGTGACGTATGACCATTTTTCAAGCTTACAACTGTTGCAGCCTCCCCACGGTCAAATGATCAACATTCAGATGCTTGCCAACTGGTTCATATTTATGACGGTTGAAGTGTCCTGAGATCATGTGTTCCCCTTTGGCAACCTTCCTGACAAGCAAAGTCAATGGGGAAGCCAGATTCACTTAACAACCGTGCTACTAACTTAACAACTGCAGTGATTCACTTAATACCTGCTGCAAGAAAGTTGTAAAATAGGGCAAAACTCACTTAACTGTCTCACTTAGCAACAGAAATGTTGGGCTAAATTGTGGTCATAAGTCAAGGACTACCTGTAGCCCATAAGTTTCCACCTCGTAAAATTAAAAAAAAAATGTAAAGGAAATAAAATATCTTGTTAACCACCCTATTTCCCAAAAAATTCCTTATTTTGTTAGCTCATGGTCTGAAAAGGGAAATCTAAGAAGTTGCCATGAGGGAAAACAATGTGGGGAAAAGATTGACTGTAAAAACAACAGAACCATTGCTGGGTTTTTTTGGGAAATTCAAGGTTGAAAGGAAAAATGAGTTTTAAAAAAATCAGTTGAGCCAATAAACCAGGACCGGAAATGAATCTACTTGGCTTCTAAACATAGATAATATCATAAAAATAATTCAGGCCGGAGCCAATCCCAAAGTGGTACAAAACATCTATCGGGAAGTGCCATAAATGTCATGGCGTGTTGATTGTTTTTAGTGAAATATAGTTGGGTGGAGGCTGAGAAGCTGCTAATCCATCAAAAACTAATAGTTGCTGTTCTCAAAGGGACAGTGGAACTTTACAGATAGTTATGTAACTTAATTATTTGTTTACAGTAGTAAGTTCACCAAAGAATATGTCACTTGAAAATCTGACAAAAAGGGAAACCACTACACCGAGGAACAAATTAAAAAGGAGGTTTTCTGGAGAAAAAAAAGGAACGACAGGTTCAAAAAAATAACTACAAAGGCCTTTGCAAGTGACCATGGAGTCATCAAATTAGACTAGCAGGGCAATCCGCTTTAAATTTATTTAAATAAAGTCTATTTGGGCACCAAGGGACATCAAGGATTGATACTGAGCAAATATTCAGAAATAAGACAACTATAAGAAAAGGCAATTAGGTTTTGTGACTAACAATTGTGTTAGAGGTGGGTTGAATCTCTGCACTGAATCCCATTGCTTTTAAAGAATTACTGTTCTATTAAACTAGGGATATCCAAGCCGTGACCTATGGGACATATGAGGCCCCAGACCGTTAGAAATGCAGTGCCACAAAATAATAAATATAAAGAAAGTTTGTTATTTATATATAAATTAACTGCATTATATAATTTATATGTGGCTCAAGACAATTCCCCTTCACTCAGTGTGTGGCCCAGGCAAGCCAAAAGGTTGGACAACCATGTATTAAAGCAAATTGATACAAACTTCAAAGGATTTTTTTTCTGTCATTCACTGGGAATATTATTAAAAAAAAAAAAAGGCAATATGCATGCCACATCAGAATGACTGCCATCTTGCCTTTTTTGAGCATGCTTCCCCTCCCAGGGAGCTACTCAAATTATAATGAATGACATATTTATCATTTTCTTTTTTTAAAAAAAAACTTCTATTCAAGAGCTTATTGATTATGTTTTAATTTATTATTATGTTAAGCAAAACAGTGAAAAAGTAGAATGGATAATCATGTATCTGTCCTATCAAAAAGCTTACCGGTATTTTAAATTAATTTATTTGCCTTATACTCAATTACCAAAAGCCACATTAATTAAGAGCAAGGCAAGAAAAGTGTCATAAAAATATTAGAAACATTTTTATAAATTCAGCTGTTTGATGAAAGAATTCGAGATTTCCAAGAAAGCACAATTCTTCCTTAGGACAGATTCTATCTTGATGTGTATTGTAAAAGCGAAAGAAAGACAGTTGTGACATAGCTCTAAAAGTTAAGGTAAAAAGTAACCTACCCTCAGTAAGATTGCTCAACAAGAAAAATCTATGGTGTTTTTTATTTTTGTTTTCCCAGTTGGTGTTTCAAACTGTATATTCCAAAAAAAATCACCTTCTCCAGCAAGTGGATAATATATTATTTGGTTCCAATTGAATTTTTTTAAAAAAACAAAGATGGGAGATCTGGACTGATCCTCCTGTGTTTTCAACACATGCATGAAAAAGTAACCCCTTCGGGTGAAAAGCACACCGGGTACCAAATGCAATGTCCCGTTCTCTACGTGATGCAGAATCCTAGACGAAGAGCTCTGCTAACATTTAGGAGAGGGCAAGTAGAGCTTATTTGCAGGAATCCAGCTGAATGTTCAACACTGGAAAACAAAGGGGATAAAGGATTGTTAGGACTAGGGCTAGGGCTAGGGCTAGGGGTAAGGATATGATAAGGATTAGGGGTAGGAGTAGGGGTAGGGATAGGGATAGGGATAGGGTAAGGATAGGGTTAGGGTTAGGGTTAGGGTTAGGGTTAGGGTTAGGGTTAGGGTTGGGTTAGGTTTTGGTTAGGGTTGGGTTAGGGGTAGGTTTGGGTTAGGGGTAGGGTTGGGTTAGGGTTAGGGTCAGGTTAGTGTTTGGATTGGGGGTAGGGATATGGTTAGGGTTAGGGTTTGGTTTGGGTTAGGGGATAGGGTTAGGGTTTGGGTTGGGTTAGGGCTAGGGTCAGTGGGTAGGGCTAAGGTTAGAGGTAGTGGTAGGGGGGTAAGGATAGGATTAGGTTTAGGGTTGGATTACGGATAGGTGTAGGGGATAAGGGTAGGGTTAATATTATGTTTAACATTAGGGTTAGGGGTAGGGGTAGGGGTAGGGTTTTTTTTATTTATTTATATGCCGCCCTTCTCCGGAGACTCAGGGCAGTTTACAGTGCGTTAAGCAATAGCCTTCATACTTTTGTATATTTTTACAAAGTCAGCTTATTGCCCCCACAAACTGGGTCCTCAATTTACCTACCTTAGAAAGGATGGAAGGCTGAGTCGACCTTGAGCCTGGTGAGAATTGAACTCGCAGTAATTGCAGGCAGCTGGATGTTAAATGCTGCCTCAGTAGGAGGCATTAGCCTCCTACGCCACTCAGGCTCAGGGTTAGGGTTAGGGTTAGGAAGTAGGAGTAGGTGTAAGGATAGGGGTAAGGGTAAACTTTGGGATAGGATTAGGTTTAGGGATAGGGATAGGGATAGGGATAGAGATAGAGATAGAGATAGAGATAGAGATAGAGATAGAGATAGAGATAGAGATAGAGATAGAGATAGAGATAGAGATAGAGATAGAGATAGAGATAGAGATAGTGATGAGGCATGATCAATTCTCTACCTGGTTTGAACTTTCCAAGTACACAGCTATACATTTAAATATGGTAATATTGCAGATAAAATCCAGGAATCAATTATGCATTCTGGGCCTGACTGTTTTCTACCCTATTTCTCTATATAAGACCTACCAAAGAACTACAAAACACTAAAATGTATGACAATAACTATGTCACCAATACAACAATGGCTTTTTGAGCAATTAGTTCTTCCCACCGAATCTTGGTATTCTGATTGCTTATGTGTCATCAAGTTAGTGTCAACTCTCAGTGACCACATAGATAGATTTTTCTACATGGAAATCTCTTCCTAATGTGATCTTTTAAGTCTCCCAAGGGTGCACTCATTACCATTCAGTCCATCCATCTTCTGGTGGTCTTCCTTTTTGCCTTCCTTCTATTTTTCCCAGCATTAGAGCCTTCCCTGGGGAGATAAGTCTTTGCTTCATGTGTTTGAAATAGCATAATTTGAGCCTGGATGAGAATTCTTGGTCACTGATCATTGATCCATTAGTTTGTTTTCTAGGGCTTTTAGTGGATACAAAATCTTTAGGTGCAACTTCTCAATACCTCATAAATTACAATGTCCAAGATTCTCTGAGGGGAAACTAGAATGGAAGATGTAGTAATATTTTTAATAATTATTTTTTTAAAAAGTGTCATATCTTTAGTTAGAGGTACCTTTATTTGCAACAGCCAGAACCAACCTCAAAAATGTTTCTATATTCATTTGAGATGAGACAGAATTTTATTACCCTGAAAAGAAAGGGCCAGATAAACATCCTTGAGGTCATTTCCTTCTTGCAACTTTCTTCTCCCTTGTCAAAATATAGACATAAAATATTTAAGACTTGCTAGTTCGCCACCTGGGAAATCTCTTATTTCTGGCAAAGGGAGAATGGGTCCAAGGACTGCCTCTTGACTTCATGTATTGGAATTCTTTGCTTGAACTGCTTCAGTTTCCATGCTTTTTGACACATGCCTAGATATGACTCTTCTACCACTCTGCTAGTTGATATGCTAGTAAAATATTATCATAGTATCCTTTCCTCTGGGCTGAAAAAAAAACCCCTCTCCTTTGGGTTGGATGGAAATATATACTGTAGATAGATGATAGATAGATAGATAGATAGATAGATAGATAGATAGATAGATAGATAGATGATAGATAGATAATAGATGAGAGAGTTGATAGATACATAGATTTAGAAGTGATACATTAAAGGCTTTAAGCTAACATTTTAAAAGGTGTCCTATGACCTTTGCTTTCCTGTGAATTTGTTGAATCCATTGAGAGGAAGGGGGGAATTTAAAAATACCAAATAGTGAAAGCAGCGACCAAATTAGAATTAAAGCATTGTACTTTGCTGCTTAAAATGGCTGTAACATTTTGTGCTTAAAAACGGCCATATCCACACTTAATGTAGCATGAGAAAAGTCCTTGCCATCTTCTTGGTCAAATGCCCCTGCAAGAAGCCAACAATAGATTAAAATCTGAGTTGCATTGCAAAGAAACGGAGCTAACTTAGTTCTCACGCATTGGGCCAATGCAAATATCTTTTCATTATGAGATCATGTGATTTTTTCTTTATCTTTGAGTAGTCAGTCTCACAAGGCTGTAGTAATGATAAATGGTATTTAGAGAGAGTGTGTGTGTATGAGAGAGAGAGAGAGAGAGAGAGAGAGATTGAAAGAGAGAGAGAGGGAGAGACAGAGACAGACAGAGAGACAGAGAGACAGAGAGAGAGAGATCTAAGGTGTACTAATGACAAAAAGTGATGACCCAATTTATGCAACAACAGAAGAGGACTGGGACTGACACACATAAATCTATAATTCCCACAAGGATACTAATACTTCCATATCAGAAGCACCAAAGTGGTTCCAAGGTGAAAGGATTTGCTGGAGGATTTATTTACTTGTGGTTGCCTGATTTTGAACCTCTGGGTTGGCGGGAACTGGAGTGTGTGACAGGAGCTCACCCTGCCCCGCGGCAGCAACCAAATCTCAAATGTGAGGCTGATGATTGTCAGCCCAGCTTTCTAACCTCATGAGCCACCATGCTTCTTCCACGGTGAGGAATGGTCAATGGGGAAGCTGGCAGGGAAGGTTGCAAGTCTCTCCAGTAAATCTCCCTCCCCCATCATCCCTCCATCCATGCACTTTCCCCCGTAGGGCAGCAGACATTTACCCACCTGCCAGCCTGCTTCCAACACACTTGGGACCCGCAACTTCCTGCCACTGACTTTGGTTGTGGAAAGCCAATAGGAAATTGCAATGAAGTCCTTGCTTAACAACCTGTGATTCTTCCTTAACAATAGCAATGGGGACTACTTGGATTGCTGTCACTAAGCGATGTAGTCAGATGACGTCAGACAGCCTATATAAAATATTTTTAAACCATGCAGGGCCAACGTTAGTCTTTAAACATATGTTCTTGGAGTTTTGTTTTGTGAATGCAAAGTTGGTCCATGCAGCAAAAAGGGATTTCTGGGAAAATGTGCATGCTCCAACATAGAAAGTATTTTACATACAAACATATAGTGATTTTAAAAAAATAATACATTGAAGTAAACATCTTGGGGAACTTTGCAAAGAAAAGCAAAATAGTCACCCCCCATCTTAGAGTTGTTCTGCATAGTTTGATGTAGTGATTAAAGCTCCAGGGTAGAAATCAGGAGACTGAGGTTCTAGTACTTCCTTAGGCACAAAAGCCAGCTGAGTGACTTTGTGCCAGACACTTTCTCTTAGTCCAACTCACTTCATAGGATTGTTGTTGTGGGGAAAATAGGAAAAGGAAGGAGTATTAGATATATGCACTCCCTTGAAATATTTTATAAAAATAATAAACTTTATAAATATTTTATAAAAATTTATTTACAAGGTAAATAAGTTTAGTTTAGTTTAGTTTAGTTTAGTTTAGTTTAGTTTAGTTTAGTTTAGTTTAGTTTAGTTTAGTCATTAACCCATAGGCCGTATCAAAATACATTCCAAACACAAATTACCCTGTTTCCCCAAAAATGCGACCTACCCTGAAAGTAAGTCCTAGCTTGGTTTTTTTACACGTGCGCCCAATATAAGCCTTACCCCCAAAATAAGTCCTACATAAGTTCCTGAAAGCCTCTGACAGCAAAAAGTAGGCAGGGGGTGACACGCGCAAGTGAGGTTAGTCAGTGGATGACATCCCCGAAAATAAGACCTGGTGCCTTTTTTGGTGGCACAAGGGTCTTATTTTCAGGGAAACACGGTATTACTAAAATCCTATAAAAACAATTTAAAATGAAATTGGAATAAAACACAATTTAAAATGAAATTGGCAGAAAATACAATAATTTCATATATAGATAAATAAAATAGGATAAAATTATATTTCAGTATGACCCCTACAATCTACCCCAATCAGTCCCACATATGATGATCTCAATCAAACCATTTTACTGAAGTATTGTGCCATAGTAAATGTTTTTTTCAAATTCTGGCCACACATAAGGTATGTTGTTTTAATATGTTTAGTATGTTGTTCCCAATGGGTCATTCATTTAGCATATGAACCAAGGTACCTGCCCCTCACCCTCTTATACAGACAACAATCAAATAGTATGAGAGCAAGGTCTTCTACCTCTGCTGCTCAGCAAATGCAGATGCATCCATTATATTGTAAATATTTTTTTAAAAAAATCCACTTCAGTTATTTCAAGGTCTATTCCCATCCAAACACAAATGTAGAAACATCAGTAGTCACCACCACTGACTGCAAAACACACCTGCTGAAGAATATGAATGGAAAACTTTTATAGCACCAGTAAATAATATGGAACCAATGATTTCAGTATGATCTAAATACACGCCTATTTGTATCTATCTGTTTATAAGACAGACAGACAGATAGACATGCATGTATACAGCTCAATTTAACAGGTTAATGGAGAACAGGGTTGCTGTTACATTGAAATGTCCATTAAGTGGCAAATGGGATTTTATGCATATGTAAATACTATTATGCTCAGGCCTAAAATAACTTTATACATGTATAAAATGAGGAATGGAAAACAGATTTTGTAGGTTATAAATCCATCAGACGGAAGTTGGATAAATCAAGAGCTGTGTGGTGGTGTGTATGTATGTGTCTGGGTGTAGAGCTTTAGTATCTAGGGTTATATAATTACATAGACTTGCCCCCACATCGCTTTCTAGTAATATAGAAAGAAAATTTGGGGGAAAAGAAAGGAAGAGAGGAAATAAAGAAAAAAGGAAGGGGCTCCTTGACAGTCATTGATTACATTTGGACAGATGGTTTCAGCTCTTTCCCCAAAGAATTTTGTTCAGAGAAGTATTTCGTCAGAGCTGTCAAGTTTTCCCCAATTGAGCCAAGTAAACAGCCAGAATGATTTGTAGGGTCTAGCTTTAAAAATCCTTAGCAAAGTGATAGCCAAGGAAGGGCCAGAAAGGCAAGGCGTTTAACCTGACAGATTACTCAATTGGAGAATTCCTTGTCAAGAGGCCTAGCCACTTAAAGTAAGCAGGCTTAGTTTGCTACCACAAGAAGCCCCCAAATTCACAATCAGGTAATTTTATCAACAAAAATGATGAAAAAAGTTCATATAGGCTTCTGAGAATTCTAGAACCTTCCATTAGACTTGATCGCAGAATAACAGAAAGCAAAAATTGCAGTATTATACACGATACTAATAGCCGTCTGCTCTATGATTCACTTAATATAGGTAGTTCTCAACTGATGACCACAATTGAGCCCAAACTTTCCGTTGCTAAGTGAGACATTTGTTAAGTGAATTTTGATTCAGTTTACGAACTTCCTTGCCACGGTTGTTAAGTGAATCACTGCAGCTGTTAGTGACAGGGTTGTTAAGTGAATCTGGCTTCCTCATTGACTTTGCTTGTTGGAAGTTCACGAGAGGATCACATGACACAAGGACACTCCAACTGTCATAAATACGAAGGAGCTGCCCAGCATCTGAATTTTGATTCTGTGATGCCACAACATAAGTGTGAAAAACAGTCATAAGTCACTTTTTTTCAGTGCTGTTGTAACTTCGAATGGTCACTAAATGAACTGTTGTAAGTTAAGGACTACCTGTATGTCACAAGACAAAAATCTTCACCTATCACCCACTATCATAGCTCCCATAGCTCTGTTTTTAAGCAGAAAAGCACACACATGTCCGTGCACATAAACACACAGAGAACTATAGCAATAGCACTTAGACTTATATACCGCTTCACAGTGCTTTACAGCCCTCTCTAAGCGGTTTACAGAGTCAGCATATTGCCCCCAACAATCTGGGTCCTCATTTTACCTACCTCGGAAGGATGGAAGGCTGAGTCAACCTTGAGCCTGGTGAGATTTGAACTGCTGAACAGCTAGCTATGCTGTAAGATCTAAACTAAGCTTAACCCTACACCACAAAACCACAAAAATATGAAGTCTCCAGGTACCACCAAAAATGGCCTATTTCTGACTTGAAGTATGAATTGGTTGGTTGGTTGATTTGTTTATGTTTCATATTTCTTAACAGCCCATCTCCCTCTGAGAGGGGCTCTGGGCAGCGTATTAAGTTTTCACATTTTCATTCTCCATTTTCTGAAGAAGCACACTTGCCAATTAATACCTGTAACATTTACAACATATTGTACACAAATAATAATAGGGCTGAGAAGATCTTTGAAGGGACATTTTGTACTGGCGAAGGCTCAAAAACCCTGGGAAACTACGATATGAAATGAGAGCCATTTGGGGTAGTGGTGAAAGTGCTCGCCTAGAAACCAGGAACCTGTGAATTCTAGTCCCACTTTAGGTATGAAAGATGGCTGGGTGACTTTGGGACAGTCCCTCTCAATACAATTTATAAATTAACAATGTCAACTGCATATAAAGAGAACTTGTATAAGATGTTTTATAGATGGCACCTTGCACCAGGGAGGTTGGCAAAGATGTTTAAAGATAAATCAGCTAAATGTTGGAAGTGCCACCAGATACCTGAATCCTGTTATCATATGTGGTGGACATGTGGAGAAGCAAAGAAGTATTGAACAAAAATAAAGACATGGAAGAGTCTTTATTTTATTGGAAGAGATGACAAAACAACCTATTGAGTTAAAACCAGAAATATTTCTGCTGGGGATCTTACCTGAAACATATAATAAAGAGAATGCATATTTAATTATTCATGTATTAACTGCAGCTAGAATTGTATTTGCACAATTGTATTTGGAAAAGTGAAGAGATTCCCACTGATGAGAAGGTGATTAGGAAAATATTAGAATGTGCAGAAATGAACAGATTAAGACTAGCAATTAAAGAGAGAGAACAAACTGAATATTATACGATATGAGAAGGATTTTATCAATGGTTAGAGAATAAAAAAGGAATTTGGAAATGAAGAAGAAAAACAGAAAATATATTAAGATAGAGAAATAAATAAGATGACAATTGTTAGCATATGTATGATGAGAATAACTACCGTGTTTCCCCAAAAATAAGACCCTGCCTTATATTTTTTGAACCCTGAAATAAGTGCTTGGCCTTATTGCCATGCACTCAAAAGCCTGATTGGGCTTATTATCAGGGGATGTCTTATTTTGGGGAAAACAGGGTATTAGATACAAATATAGATAAACAGATAGATAGGTGTTCATTTATTTCTTATGAAGTGCATAAATAGTAGTCTGTTTATGTATTGTGTTTGTTTTCAGTTTTTAAAGTCTTCTTATACATCTTTTTGTTGTATTAAAAAGAAAGATATATCTTCAGAAAACTTGTTATGTAGGAATGAACAGGGGATGTCTTATTTGGGGGAAAACAGGGTATGTTCAATATTATTATTGTACTATTATTAGAAGAGAGTAAAAAAATGAAGAGTTTTATAATGTTCAATTGTTTAATGTAGTGTGATTTTAAGTTTAGAGAAGTAATGTGAATGTGAATGATGTTGCAAATGTTGAAGGATGTTGCACTGAGATAGTTGTATCCAGACGACACACTGCTTAAGGAAAGAGGGAATACATGTATTTTAAAAATTGAAAAATATTTTTTTTAAAAAAAATACAGTTTAGCTCACAGGTTTGTTGTTGGGGAGGCGGAATAGGAGAAAGAAATATCAGGTATGTTCATCACCTTGAGTTACTTCATGGCAAGATAAAAATCTAATAAATAAGCCACATCTAAACAGTGAGATGACACTGTTTTGATGGACAAAGAAGAAACAGGCTGTGATTATCTCAAGTTTCATCAAGGTGAAGGCTTGTACTTCTCTGAGACGTCTGGCTGCAGTCACATCACTCCACTGAGTCTCCCCAAGACAAAGCACTTCATTGAATGGAAAGCCCGCTGAGCTACACAAGCTTAATCAATAACCTCTTTTTTACAATTTAAGAGCACAATTCTTAACTGTTCTTGTAATAGCGGTTTCATTAAAGCAATTACATAAACAATGGTTTGTTAAACTGGGGACATAGTAGGTGTCTTAGGAGCGTATCTTCTGCTCCCTGGTTTTGACTACCTGTCCTCGAGAGGAGGATGAAATGTTTCACGTATGTTTTAGAACAGGCCTATTTCTATATTCTGCAGGGATCCAGGAAACTAAGAGTTTGTTTTAACTCTGTTAACTCACGTTGTATTCAACTCTGCAAAGGATGAACGGGAATGGTCCTGCAGTTCCCTGAGTACATTCTTGTAAAAGAGAGTTAGTTCGCATAACACAAAAATTTATCAGGTCTGTATAGTGAATTCCACACACATTGCAAATGCGTATGTAGTGCAGTGATCATCGGATTGCTTTGTTGCACAGCCAGATCAATTTTCAACTCACTTGGGGTAGAAGCGGAAAATCAATCTGGCTACATGATGGAGTAGTCAAGAGAACGCTCAGCACCTAGCCAAGGTCAATATTCAGTCATGTGGCTCAGCCAAGATGCTAGTAGGGAATGGGGCATCAAAACTCAGCAGTCCTGTTTGGAAATTATTGAAAGGAACTCTGTTAGCTGTGTCTGCTTTGGACGTCCAGAAAAATGGATGGATGCTTCATCACGAGTCTAGATTTGGCTTCCTGGCTTTTGCTAGAGATTCAGATAAAGTATATGACAGAGAAGATTGATTTAGATCCCTTTCAGGGTAGATTCCAACACCAGACATTTTGGTGGTCTTGCATATGGAGCCAAGAACAGAATATACACAATGTATTTTTATATCAATATCAGAGTGGAGTGGAGTGGAGTGGAGTGGAGTGGAGTGGAGTGGAGTGGAGTGGAGTGGAATGGAATGGAATGGAACGGAATGGAACAGAATAGAACAGAATAGAACAGAATAGAATAGAATAGAATAAAATAGAATAGAATAGAATAGAATAGAATAGAATAGAATAGAATAGAATAGAATAGAATAACTTATTGGCCAAGTGTAATAGGACACACACACACACACAACCTAAATACTCCTTTCCAATGCTATAAATGTGTGAACTATGAAATGTGTGAAGTTTGGGCAACTAATTTATAAGAAATTATGACTAGTGTGATAATTTATGAAAGGATTTCTGATCCTATAAAAGATGAGTGTAATATATCTATTTCTATTTTTCTCATGGGGGGAAATGCATCTACTAGAACAAGACATTATTTTCATTCAACTTATTTTAAGTATAATAAGAAAAAAAAAGAAAGAACCAGCCTATCAGATGTTATCTGAAAAATATCAGCAAGGAACATATTTTGCAGCTACTTCCAAACTTCAATATATATTGATAGCCTATACTTTTATATATTCATATGAGGCATTCACCCTAGCTACTAAAACTTTGGATTTAATGAATGCCATTATACAGATAAATTAATTTTAATATATCAAGGCTACAGTAATGAGGGAAAAGCTTTCAAACATGACTTCAAATTTACCAAAAATAAATCCATTAGTTTATTCTCCAATTATTACTTAATTGACTTTTAGTCACAGTTTAATTGATAACCATATAAAAACAATTTCCATTAAGGCATTTTGGAAAGAAAATTGAAAGGTAATTCCTGATTTCTCCCTGTAATATTGTTGCTTGCTATGAGGAAAAATCATCAGTGAAGCAGTTTCTTTTATAAAACAGATTAATACAAAAGGTATGGTGATATTAGTCAATATTAATCTGTGGATTTTTTTTAAAATCCAAGACAAAATTGCTACTCTTTATTCCTCAGATGTAGATATCTCTTTCCAGTTCAGTACATTTTCTCCCTCTCAAATTATTTTGACATTAGAAACACCTTTTCAATGCCATAAATTGGGCAAAGGTAGAAAGGAGCTGAGGAGGAAGAGGAGGAAAAAAGAACAGAAGAAAAAGGAGAGAAAAAGTCTCACTTGTTACATGACTCCTCAGATTGCTTAATGACTGCTTGCGGAATAATCATGATCATACGGGTTTGTGCAACATGTTAAGCCAAAACCAAACTGTAGTCCAGCTTAGAGCCGTGGTGGTGCAGTGGTCAGAATGCAGTGCTGCGGGCTACTTCTGCTGACTGCTGGCTGACTCCAGTTCGACAGTTCAGTTCTCACTGGCTCGGGGTTGACTCAGCCTTCCGTCCTTTCGAGGTCAGTAAAATGAGGACCTAGATTGTTGGGGGAAATATGCTGAGTCTGTAAATTGCTTAGAGAGGGCTGTAAAGCACTGTGAAGCGGTATATAAGTCTAAGTGCTATTGCTAATAGCATAATAAAGAATTCTAAAGAGAAAAGAACAGAAGAGCATCTTATATGAGAGACTAAATGGGGAGAATGAATGAATGAATGCAGGAATAGATACATATAAACAAGTGTGAGGCAGTGGTGGGTTGCTTCCGGTTCTGGCGAACTGGTAGTAAAAGTACCAGGAGGCTCCGCCCACCCACCCGGATGTCATAATGGACAATCTGCGCATGCACAGAAGCTTCCCATTGTAAACTGGTAGTAAAGGTAAGTAGAACCCACCCGTGGTGTGAGGTGACATTAACCCCAACAGATTTTCTAAAGGGAAGGTGAGATTATTCTCCACCTGGAATTTGGGAAAAGGCCTGTAGCTCAGCAGGCGAATTCACGGTTTACATGCAGAAAGACTTAAGTTATCATCAGCAACTCCAACTAGAACCTGAAGGGCAAAATAAAGGGTAACTATTGTTAGTTAGAATACATCAGTGTCTCCACTCTGGCTCTTGATGACACTTCTGGGTATTGAAGTCCACACATATGGTCAACGCCCACTTTGGGAAAGTCCCAAAGGTGGTTTTTCAAGAAGCAACTGGACCTTCTGGTTTTTCTTTGAAGACATTTCGCTTCTCATCCAAGAAGTTTCTTCAGCTCTTCAGAAGTTGAAAAACAAGAAAGTTGCCTCTTTGAAAAGCACTTTTGGGACAACCATGACCTGGATGACTGAGAGTCTCCATAAGCACTTTGGAAAGACTGTTTTAAACTGAAGATAAGATCTAGGCCTAGTATATTTCAGCTATTAAGATATATAAATGGCAGCAGAGAATTAGAGTTTCCTGAATCTTTGCTTCCATACACTTGCCATTTTGGATTTCTGTAACCCAATTCTGGAATCCGTAAAATAATCCCTCATGTCTCTTTGTAATTTTCCTCACAAGAAGCTCCCAATATATAAAATGTGCCTCTTACATCTCCTGAACTGTAATCAACTGTACTCGTACCTCAAACTCATTTCTGTGTCCCCCCCCAACCTTGCCATCAAAAAGGGAAGATACTTTAAATTATTCCACTCAGTTGTGGAACTGAAGTATGTGTGACAGAGGTGGTATTCAGCCGGTTCACCCTAACCGGTAGCGGAAAGTAAGTGAATACCACCCCTGATGTGAGACCTTGTCATGATCATCATGTCATCTAGGAAGATAATATCTCCTTTGAGTTAAATACAAACTGTTGTATAACATTTTAAAGGTAATGGTCTTTTCGCAAAGGATTCATGATTCTATTTCTAATAACAAAAGTACAAATCCATGTAGCAGTACAGGGAGTCCTCGACTTACGACCACAACTGAGCCAAAATTTTCTGTTGCTGTGAGACATTTGTTAAGTGAGTTTTGCTCCATTTTATGACCTTGCTTGGCATCGTTGTTAAGTGAATCACTGCCAATGTTAAGTTAGTATCACGGTTGTTAAGCAAGTCTGGCTTTCCCATTGACTTTGTTTGTCAGAAGGATATCACATGACCCTGGCTATGGCAACTGTCATAAATATGAGTCAGTTGTGGGGGTTGCTACAACGGTCGTGTGAAAAATGCCCATACATCACTTTTTCGGAGTTGTAGTAACTTTGAATGGTCATTAAATGAACTGCTGTAAGTCTAGGACTACCTGTAGCTTGAAATGCCTATCTGTAGGATACTCACAGGAACAGATGATAAAATAATTAATATATATATATAATTACTTATTTACAATTGAATTAGAAGAAGAGCAGGTAAAAGAAACAATGATAGCCTGGGCAAAAAAATTTGGATACACAATTGAGCTAGATAAATGGCAGCAGTTATGGGGAAGGAATTACAAATTAACAATGTCCACAGCATATAAAGAGAACCAATACAAAATGTTTTACAGGTGGCTTATGCCACCTGAAAAATTGGCAAAAATGTTTAAAGATAAATCAGCTAAGTGTTGGAAATGTCATCTGATACCAGGATCTTATTATCATATGTGGTGGACATGTCCAGAAGCAAGAAATTATTGGATTAAAATTAAAACATGGTTATAGAAGAAATGCTACAACAACATATAGATTTAAAACCTGAGCTGTTCCTATTGGGTATCCTACCAGAGAAAATTAGTAAATAAAACATATGTTTGATTATACATGTAATAACTGCAGCAAGGATAGTATTTGCGCAAAGATGGAAAGCAGAGAAAATCCCTACAAAGAGGGAAGTAATTAAGAAAATATTGGATTGTGCAAAAATTAATAGATTGACTTTGACAATTAAAGAAAGAGAGGAATTGGAATATTATAAGATATGGGGGCAATTTTATTATTGGCTAGAGAAGAAATATATATATAGGGAAATGTTGTAATGAAATGAGTGAAGAGAAGATAGATAAATATATTAATAGAAAAGTAATAAATGTGGGAGAAATGTTATAATAAATGTAATGAAAATATTGAGATATGATAAATATTGGAGGAGTAAGAAGAAGACACAAAAGATGCACTCAGATGATTCACTGAATGATTGATTATGTATTGTATGTTTGTTCGTTTATAAAATAAAAAACTTTAAAAAAAAGAAATGCCCACCTGTATCAAATAAATAGCAATAGCACTTAGACTTATATACCGCTTCACAGTGCTTTCCAGCCCTCTCTAAACTGTTTACAAAGTCAGCATATTTCCCCCAACAATCTGGGTCCTCATTTTACCGACCTCAGAAGGATGGAAGGCTGAGTCAACCTTGACCTGGTGACAATCGAACAGCCCAATTGCAGGCAGCCAGCAGGCAGCAGAAGTAGCCTGCAGTACTGCATTCTAACCACTGCGCCACACCGACTCTTGGGAGAAAGGCATTGACCATATGTTCAAAGGTCATCTCTACTGCCCTTTGCTTAAAATTAAAAAGAATATTAAAAACTCATTACCACAAATTAAGTATAAATTTCTCATTCCAGTGTTGCATAAATAATGCTTTGAACCAATTCAATGCCTCCAGATTGCACAGTGAGTATAGCTTTGGGAGTGCCATTCCACTCAGTACCAAAGATGGTAAATTCCCAAAACCAGGAGATCCAAAGACCCAGAGCCACTCAAGTCCTGCCTGGGTTCAGATGAAGCCTGTTTTTTGTTTTTGTTTTTTTAAAAATTGTGTTCTTTTTATTATTATTATTTGTCCGCCTATGTTGAAAATTAATACAATAGTAAAATCCCATCAAACAATCACGAGAAGCAAGAGCAGCAGTGCATGCATCGATTTTAATTTTTAATATGATAAATACTGATAACTATAAGCCAGATGAAGAAAAGCTCTTTTGGGGTTCTCTATAAATTTAAAAAGCGGGAAGAGGGTCCTAGGAGGAAAAAGTTTTAAAAAAACACTGGTTTAATGCAACTCCCCATTGATGTACCAAATAAGAATTCAAGGCACATAACTAACTAATATAAATGTCAGGGTTTTTTTTTTTTTTCTTCAGCTGCTTTCTTTGTGGCTCTGATGTTGGCTTTTAAATGACAAGTCATCCTGAGTACAGATAACTGATTCTTGCAGTGGGTAATACAAAAAAAAAAAGACAACCACATTTAGTTATTGATTTCTCCTGGATAGGAATTAAGAGAAATGGTCTTTCTTCCCTACTTGACTTCTGCTGTTGGTTTCATTCAGTGACCGTTTGAAGTTATGACAGCACTGAAAAAAGTGACTTAATTGGTTTTCACATCTACGACTGTTGCAGCACCTCTATGGCAGAGGTGAAATTCAAAAATATTCCCTACTGGCTCTGTGGGCATGGCTTTGTGGGCATGGCTTGGTGGTCATGTGACTGGGTGGGCGTGGTTTGGTGGTTAGGGTTAGGGTTGGTGGGCGTGGCTTGGTGGGCATGTAACTGGGTGGGCATGGCTCGGTGGACATGTGACCGGGAAAGCCAATTATCACACTTTACACAAAAATAACACAAAAGCTACACAACTACACAAGCGACCAGTACGCTCCCACAAAGAGGGGATCCACAGGGTGCCGTCGGTAAAACAATGCCGACTGGCGGCCCCCAGGGGGAGAGCCTTCTCTGTGGGGGCACCTACCCTCTGGAATGAGCTGCCCCCGGAGATACGGCGGATCCCGGATCTTTGCACCTTTGCCGTGCCCTAAAGACGTTTTTATTTCAACAAGCCAGGCTGGCCTAATTCTTTTAAATTCTTTTAATTTTTAAATTGTTTAATTATGGGTCTTAATTTAGGGGTGCTTTTAATTGTGGGCCAAATTAATTTAATTGTATTTTAATACTGTTTTTAAATTTTGTATTTCTTGTGTTTTACCTGTTGGCTGTTCACTGCCCCAAGTCCTTCGGGAGAAGGGCGGTATATAAATATAAAAAAGAAAGAAAGAAAGAAAGAAAGAAAGAAAGAAAGAAAGAAAGAAAGAAAGAGGGAGGGAGGGAGGGAGGGAGGGAGGGAGGGAGAGAGAGAGAGAGAGAGAAAGAAAGAAAGAAAGAAAGAAAGAAAGAAAGAAAGAAAGAAAGAAAGAAAGAAAGAAAGAAACAATAAACTGACTCACACATAATGCAAAAGCAGCTGAAGTTCACACAAAATGGCCCCTGCAACAAGCAGGAGCCTCACAGAGTCACAGAGAGCTCAAAAACAAACAATCACACTTTATACAAAAATACCAGTTCAGGCAATAGGTAGTAAAAAAATGCTTTAAAAAGTTTTTAAAAAGTTCCACGGCACAGCTGATTGTCGGAACCTTTTTTTTTTTTTACTTTTTTAAAGCATTTTTTTTACTACCTATTGCCTGAACCGGTAGTAAAAAAATGCTTTAAAAAGTAAAAAAAAAAAAGTTCAGATGATCAGCTGTGCCGCGCGATTGTTGGGACATTCTTTTTTACTTTTTAAAGCATTTTTTTACTACCGTTCCGAGCGAACTGGTAGCATTTTCACTACCAGTTCTGGCAAACCGCCCCGAACCGGTAACATTTCACCCCTGCTCTATGGTCATGTGATCAACATTCAGACACTTGGCAACTAACTCGTATTTATGATGACTGCAGTGTCCCTGCATCATGAATCCCCTTTTGCGACCTTCTGACAAGCAAAGTCAATGGAGAAGCCAGATTCACTTAACAACCACATTGCTAACTTCACAACGTCAGTGATTCACTGAACAATTGTGGCAAGAAAGATCATAAAATGGGGCAAAACTCAATTAACAACGCCCTCGCTTAGCGACAGAAATTTTGGGTTCAATCGTGGTCCTAAGTCAAGGACTACCTGTATTTAAAATGGATAATAATTGGCTAAGGCGATCATCAAATATCGTTTATGAGATGACATACAAACACAAAGAGAGAAAAATTAAGAGCTTTCAGAAAATGGAAGCCTAAAAAGGAAACAAGTCCTGGGACATTTATTCCCAAAAAGTTCTGATGTTATCAAAAATAATAGGACTATTGAAATGTTTTCCCGGAATCAGAAAAATGAGCTGTAGCCAGTCACAACACAATTAATAATGTAAAGAAAAAGAAAATTCCAGTTTGGAATCAGAAGTCCAGAAATATTCAACAAGATGGAACATCTTTTATGATGTGGAGACTATATTTCCCAGAATGCAGTCTGTTGAGTTTCAGATGCCAGCAGCTCTGAAGCAAGTTCCTGGTGAGATGCCCTTCCTCTTTTTGACCTCCTCTTTTCTGTTTCCCAAGAAATAGACTTATTCTGGCCAAAACTCTGAATGGCACACTCAGATAGGGCTTTCGAAAGCTCCAGATTGTTCATCCATGCTCTAGAATGTATAGTATCGTAGCAGTATCTGCACACAACTTCTTGCTTATGTTGATTTAAAATAAAACTGCTTGAGCCAGAATGTTTTTACTCTGTTTTTACTCTGTTTTACTCCTCCTGGAGTGGCTTGACAGATCAATAAAAGATGCTAGTCTCTGTTCCAGTGGTTTTCACTTTCCTTTCATACCTGTTTCCTACAAACATTGAAAACTGTCCTCTTCCCACAGGATAGGGATGAACTTTCCAGCTCAATTTCTCTCAAGATATCCATAGAGGTGGTCTTCCACAGATACACCCTAGGGTTGCCAAGTCTGCTTCCAAAAAATAGCGGACAAGCGGGGGGGGGGAGGGGTTAAGTAGTAAAAAAAATTTTTAAAAATTACAATTAAATTATATATTTTCTTACAAACAGTTTAACACATATTAAAATAATCACTTCAAAACTTTACTTAAAATTCAAAACATCAAATATATTATAATAATATGTAAAATATTAAATTACATTTTACTTTGCTGTAGTGTGTATTTTTTATTTGACTGCGCAGCTTTGATCAATTCTTTGTGTTTAAGGAATAATTCTTTAATTTCAGTACAACGTTGAGAAATATTAAAAAATATACAAAGTTCACTTCGAACTGATGGTACAAGCAGTCGGTTACGTTCGTCAGTCCACAAATTTCCCATGACGCTGAAAATTCGTTCAACGTTTGCATTTGATCCTGGAATTGATGCACAATACTGGAACAGTTTCAGTAAACTTGGAGCTGGCTCTTTCTTGAAAAAGTACGTCCACTTATCAAGGGATGAATCGCCCTGCAGATGAACATAAACTTCTTCTAAGGCAGAAATTTCATCGAAGAGAGTGTTGGGTGGAAGTTCTTCTCGCCATGGTGATAATAACCAGATGTTCGTCATTTCTTTTAAAGTTGGAGGATTATTGCGATCAATTAGATTGAAACAATTTAGCGTCTCATATACTGAATTGGTGAAATTATACCACTTTTCTAGGTACGCAATGGCTCTTTGATACACGTTGATGGCTTCTTTCTTGAACTTATGCACAGCATTCTCAGGCAAATGTTTTTTACGTAAGGCAAATAAAACTTTCATTCCAAAAAACTGCTCATCGTATTTTTTTTGCAAAGAATCATGCATCTTACACATGGTAATGTGAAGATCACATGCAAGAATTTTCTTGCTTTCCAGCTTCAGTAGGGTGTCTTGCATTATTGACATGAAGAAGTGCGTGAAATATAAATACAATTCTGAAATTGTTGGTTCATCGTCCTTTGCGAGTTCATTTTCCTGATCCGAAATAAGGTTCCAGATAACCTTATGGCACTCATCAGATCCAAGAGAAATAAAATACAATTTTAGAGGTATCCAGTTTAAAAGTAGTCTTTCGACCACTTTAAACAAACTTAACCAACGTGTTGGAACATGGCGCAAAACTTCATGGAATTCTGACTCGCAAAACTCAAAAAATGATTTCAACTCTTCTCGTTTCTTCGCAGAATTTGAAAATTCGGCAAAAACCTTCAGCACTACATTTTCGATATCAAAAGATAACTGCTTTAATGCATTTTTTGCACTGTTGTGTAAAATGTGATTATTGCAATGAGCAGCTACAATATTGTCATTTTCCAGCAATAATTTTTGGTAAACAGATTTGTTCACTCCATAATTGACCGATGCATTATCTGCTGAGTAAAGCTTTTGAATAAAAAAAATGTCCACTATTTTGTGAAAAAAAATAGTGAACATAATGTGAAAAAAGTGGACTGTCCGCTCAAATAGTGGAAACCTGGCAACCCTAATACACCCACCCTTCCCCCAAAGATAATTACAGCCTGGTTCCAAGTTCCGGTGGCTGCCCCAAGCCCCAAGCCCCAGGGTCATGCCTGCATTTTGGGCGCTCAACAGCTGCCCCACATTTATGGGCATTACAGTATCCTGTGGTCACATGACCTTGGTTTACAATGTTTTTTTGCCAAAACCCAGTATTCTGCAAGTTCCCATTTCAGTATGTCCACACTGACTGACTAAAAAGTTGACTTTTATTTCCATTCAAGCTAGTAATCAGGTATGATCAATATATTCTGAAAGCAAATGGAAAGGAAACCATTATAGGTGTAATGTATTATGGATTAATGATGTTGAACATAGTGGAGTGTTTAGCTTAATAGAAAAGATTCTTATTAGCTAAGCAGGCCATAGAGGCAATAAATAATACCATATTAATTGAATGTGCTCTAGGACTGATATTTTATATAGTTCCTAAAGCACATGCATGCACCCAAAAGCACAACTCACAAATTAAGTTTTCTTTTAAAAGAGCCCTGTCAAAACCGAATGCTGCAGAGTTTTTGGGGACCGGTGTATCAGCCCACCTGCCTGTTCAGGAAACCCAACTTTTGTGCATGTATTCATGTGTAGAATTAGGCAAACAATAGTGCAATTAGTCAATGGAGACCTTGAATTCATTTTTTCTTCAGAAATCCCAAAGGTGCTTTTTCAAGAGGCAACTGGACTTTCTTGGTTTTCTTTGAAGACATTTCGCTTCTCATTCAAGAGGCTTGTTCAGCTCTGTCCAAAATGTGGACAGAGAGGACCGCTGGCTTGAAAGAGGGGTCAAAGATGTCACTGCGTTTTTTTGTATCTGCCAGCTGTGCTTGAACTCTAAGACTTATCGTACCTGATCAGAGCTCTTATCTCTAAGCTAACTGCACATGTCCACATTCTTTCACTTTCTTCTATCTTCTTTCTTTGTTCGCCTGCCAAGCGGTCCAGCAGGAACGCTGCCAAGATATAATTAATTAGCTAGTAAGATGTTTTTACTTCTTTATAATAAAATATGTTTATTAGAATATATCTCTGTTTTATTTTCTAAAGGTATACGTGCAAGGAAAGGCCATGATCCATTCTCTAATCAAGGTGGAATTACCCAAAAGCAGAATGGGATTAATTGCCACCCTGACAAAAGAGGCCATCTACATCAAAACTGAGCAGCCCTCTCTCAACAGAGAGGGAGGAATACAACATCATCTATCTCCGGTCTACAACACAGTCCTTTCAGCAGTTCCAAGAAGGCTCCACACCCATTTGCCCTACTCAGATGACCTTGAGAACACAGATAAACCTCCAAATGGTCTCAATGGCTTTCTTAAAGAAATGCAAATGACCAGCTGTCTGCAAGGAATATAAACCTTTCCATTCCCTACCATCCAGTTACAGCTGAAAAAGCTTCTTGGGTGAGAAGCAAAACATCATTAAAAAAAATTAAGAAAGTTCAGTTGCCTCTTGAAAAAGCACCTTTGGGACAGCCATGACCCGGATGACTAAGAATCTTCATAGACACTCTTCTTCAGAAATTTGTCCATTTCATCCATTCCAAATGTAGCAGCAGCAAAAGGTCGATACCATAATAAAGTTGCTAGTTTTAAGTCAGGGGTGAAATGCTCCTGGTTCAGACCGGATCACCCGATCCGGTAGTGATGGTAGCGGGTGGTTCGGAGAACCGGTAGCAAAAATCCCTGACCCCCCCCCCATGCCCAGCTGAGCCACGCAATCATCAGAGGCTTTTTTAATTATTTTTAAAAGCAATTTTTCTACAACCTCTTCGGCCAAAAAAATGCTTTTAAAAGTAAAAAAAAAGCCTCTGATGATTGCATGGCTCAGCTGGGATCGTCAGAGGCTTTTAAAAGCATTTTTTCTATAACCTCTTCAGGTGAAGAGGTTGTAGAAAAAATGTTTTTAAAAGAAAAAAAAGCCTCTGACGATCAGGCCACTCAGCTGGGATCATCAGAGCCTTTTAAAAGCATTTTTTTTACAACCTCTTCGGCTGAAATGGTTGTAGAAAAAATGGTTTTAAAAGTTTTTTAAAAGAAAAGTTGGCCATGCCCACCCAGTCACATTACCCGCCCCCCCACCAAACCATGCCCACAGAACCGGTAGTAACAAATTTTACATTTCACTACTGCTTTAAGTCCACACAAGTCTCTTGATTGTCAAAGTACCTTTACTATGCTTTCCCAAGTAAATAACATCATGTTTGGTGTTCAGATACCTCTCACAAAGAAGGAATCACATTGTCAGACCTGGAAGACATCTTTTGAATTTGGTGTTCAGGCCTGGCACATTTACTGCTGAGGGAAATTGGGAATGGGGATTGTATGGAGCATTGGTGATACATAGCCATAATAACATTCCTTTCTCAGAAAGTCAAGGCCATCTTGCCCTGCACCTGGGAGGCTGGATTTGGGAGGCATCTCCAGTTGGGATGGTGCTTTGATTGGATCATGTGATGGACTTGTGGGTGTTGGTCAGGGACTTAAACTTTTCTTTGGGTGGGGAAAATCTGGAAACTTTCAGATTCGGGTTAATGTCAGGTTTCCAAGTAACACCCCCAACAAAAGAAAACTCTGATGCTTGAGTGTCCTCAAAGTTTATTTATTTACTTATTTATTTATTTATTTATTACATGTATTTATATGCCACCATTCTCCCGAAGGACTCAGGACGGTGAACACAAGTTAAGAAACAAGTACAATAAAATCATAAAGTTACATTTTATTAGAGATGTCATATTGGCACGTCTGGGAAAACCCGAATCTGAAAGTTTCCAGGTTTCCCCCACCCAAAGTAAAGTTCAAGTCCCTGCCCAACGCTCACGAGTCCATCACACATATTTAGTCTCCCCATGTCTAGATTTGATGAAGATTATGCATAACATTCTTCCTTGCTGGGGTAAAGCTCATAGCTCAGCCATGGAGGTCATTGGCAAACTTTCATTCTGCTTTGAAATCAAGTTGTGACTTAAGAGTGTTCTGCCCGCTGTTATACTCACCGGAGAGGAATCTTTCTCTTTTAAATTAATCACAGTCTGGTTCAATATCACAATGGCTGCCTTCATATTACACACAGAGCTATAAACAATCAAGCCGTACAATCGCTTGGGCATTTTCTTCCACTTTGTAGAAACACCAAATCAGTGACCTTTCCGTTTGGGCACAAAAATTCAACAATGCCATAATTACATTTGCAGGCTACAAAGACTGTACTGGAACGGTTCCGAAAACAATTCGTGTGCTTTTTTTAAAGGAAAAGTGTGAGGCCTCCTTCTTTACAGAGCAATTATAAAGACACATCCTCATCAGAATCCATGCAGTATAAATTCTCCAGAAGTGTGCTCCATATTCCTTCTTCAAATTCATTTCTCCTAGAATTAGGCTACACCCGAGTAAAGACCAAAAGTTGAAATACTGACCAAAAGAAGTCTGGGATGAAGGTCTTCAGCTCAACTTACCCTGGTCAAGAAAGTTACCTCTTCTAGAAAGAGAGACAGATAGATGTTGATTTAACCCATTATGGACTTGCACTCCCATCTTTTAACAATAGGACCAGGGGTGAAATCCAGCAGGTTCTGACAGGTTCTGGAGAACTGGCAGTGGAAATTTTGAGTAGTTCGGAGAACTGGTAGCAGAAATTTTGAATAGTTTGGAGAACCTGCAAATACCACCTCTGGCTGGCCCCAGAGTGGGGTGAGAATGGAGATTTTTCAATATCCTTTCCCCAGGAGAGGGGAGGGAATGGGAACTTTGCAGTATCTTTCTCCTGGAGTGGGGTGAGAATGGAGATTTTGCAGTATCCTTCCCCTGTCACACCCACCAAGCCACACAACGCCCACCAAGCCACGCCCACAGAACCCATAGTAAAAAAAATTGGATCTCACCACTGGATAGGACTAGAGAAAGCCATGGCTGAATCCTGCCCAGAGTATTGGACCCAGATCCACAAACTGACCAAGCTAAACCCTCACAGTTACTATACTTTTATCAATACCACTTAGGTCATGCCCAATACCACCACAATACCTTCATATAGAGGTGTATTCTCTTTGGCATAACTTGATGCCTTGCCTTCCAAGACAAGAGAGGGGAAACATAACAACATCCTGTTTCAATGCATATTTGCATCTTTTGCATATGCTCTGATCTGGAGGTTGAGATCATCACACACATCCTTCTGAAATGACCCCCTCTAGCATAGCAGATACTTATATGTAGTTTTCCCCCTTATTAGTAGATGTCACCGTGATGTTCCTCTGAAATCATGCTCTTTCTATGGGGAGAGCAGACCAATGTAATCACCCTGTGCAATTAGATAATGATAGTTTTCAAATGACTTTAACCCCAACACTACCTAATCTACTCTGATCAATCGCCTATTATAAACACACACACACACACAAAATGTCCTTCTCCTTTTTCTTTTAGCTTTTTTAATCCATTGTCAATATATCCTATATATCCTATATCAGTGTTGGCGAACCTTTTCGGCACCAAGTGCCAAAATGGGGGTGGGGGGGCGTGCTTGTGCCGAAAACCGGAAGAGCAGCCGCCCGGTGCACATTTGTGCACTGGGAAGATGATCTTCAAGTTTCTGGCACATGCATGCACACCAGCCAGCTGGTCTTTTGATTTCTGGTGTACATGCGTGCGCGAAGACCAGCTGGCTGGTGCACATGCACGCCCCGGAAACTGGAAGATCATCCTCCGGATGCGCGCATGCGTACCAGGCGGCTGCTGTTCCGGTTTCCAGCACTCCCACTCACTTGAAGACCAGCTAGCTGGCGCACCGGAACCTGGAAGAGCAACTCAACAGCTCGCATGCCCAGAGAGATGGCTCTGGGAGCCACTTCCGGCACGCGTGCCATAGGTTCGTCTTAATGTTAAACCACGCTTTTTGATAGTTTGCAGATATATTAGTTTAAAAAATAAAACAAACTAAATCATATAGACAAATTTTATAGCCAAGCTTATTTTCCATGGAAGAGTTTTTTGCAAAGGCTGTATTGAATAATTTGATCTCACTTTCATGCATGTACCTGCATATGTTTCACAATGTAAATACGTTTTTTCTGCTAAAAAAAAATTTGATACAATTCTTTTGTTTCGTTTTTTTTTTTGATACAGTTCCAGTGACATTCAGTTTTATCACATTTTTACATTTAAGTTGCGTTTTTTCTTTGCTTGTATTCAAATCAACTGAAGATTTAGTCTCCTATGAATATAATTGCAATTGTGTGTTGTTGTACACTAGCAGATGTAATTATAATGAGCCATGAAAATCTTAAAAACAATCAATTTTCACATTCAAAATAATCTATTATCATTTTGTCATGCTGGCTACATTTCTAGGAAAAGGTCTAGAATGCTGTATAGCTTGCTTTTCCAGTGTTAATATTTTATTTTCTTTATGGAATTATAAGTATGTTTCAGAATACAAACTTTATTTTAAATAGATTTGAATTTGTGTAGCTAGTTGATGCACCAAAGAATTTGTCATCTATAATGACAGTTTATTTGGCTTAATGCTATCACTATTTCTTTCAACTGTTGTGACAGTTCAAAAGTATTTATCAAGCTTGCTAATGGTAACATTTTCCATTAGCTAATGGGCTGTATTGAAATCACTTTATAAAAAACACAAAGTATTGCTGTTTTGAAGTATATCTTCACATAGATCTTCATGTTTCTATTAGGCATTTAACTGTGCAATGAAATATTCCAAAATAAATGAATAATATTTGTGCCTTATCGGAGCACAGATGCTCAGTAAGAATAAGAGGAACTTTTATCTTTCTATGTTCTTGATCACTTCAGGTTTTCTTGAACCAATAGCATAAATAGATCCAGATACAATCTAGAAAAGATGCGGCAAAAGGCATGCAGATACATTTTATTTGATGCAATAAAGCATATTAGAAAATGCTAAGGTTTAAGTTATGAAACACCATTAGGAACAGTAAAATTAATCAAAATTTAATGTTCCCAATTAAGCAGTTTCCAGGCAACAATAATTCCCCCCCCCTTTATACTGAATGAGGACTTCAATCTTCAATTAGTTATTTCACTCAAATTATATCATTACCCACTTGCCAAAAAATTCTGGATGGCCAACACCTTTAAAAACAACCAAAGAAATAGAAACAATAAAAAAAATCCAGAAAGCAGATTTTCTATTAGATAGGTATTGTGAATGAAAAGGCACATTTCTTGAGTCCCACTGTTGGAAGAAATATCCTTCTGGGTTCAGTTCCAAGTGGGGAAAAAGACACTGGATTCACGGAAGTTGCTTGGAAAGAAGGTTTATTGTTGAACAGGATCACATGGCTTGAGTTCCTGAGCAGAAAAAGGCAGAGATGTTGAAAGTGCCTTGGTTTTATGCCCTCTGTTGGGCCCTGAATTTGAGCTTGTATTCCGATTGGTTGTCAGACTCCCATGCAGGAGCAACTCTGTAGGCTGTGTTTTGAGTCCAAGTTTGGTTGAGCCTTGCTGGATGGTGTAGTCTTCCCGGGTGGCATGTCACAAGTTTCTGTTGCTAGATGGGTCATATTATGTCCTGGAGGCCATGTCTTTTGTGTTGCAGATGAGCTGGCTCAGGCCTTAATGGCCCATTGACAAAGATGGGGGGTAGGCTGAGTTTCTGCCTCCCTTTTAGGGAAGGGGTCCCCAACCTTTTGGACCTCAGGGACCACTAAATTCATAATTTTAAATCCTGCGGACCACTAATATGATCTGCCTAATGACTGGGTGGGCATGGCCAACTTGATGTCACTCACATCGAGGGGCACCTCGCCAGCCTCTACTTGCCCCTTCCCTCCCAGCCACTCCTCACCTGCCCGCCGGGGCTCCTTAGGGCCCCAACAGGAAGCAGTTGTTGGAGCTAAGTAGCCACCATGAGAAAGAGTTGGCAAAACAGCTAGCTCAGTTCACATTGGATCTGGCCAAGAAGGAGGCTCAGCAGAAGCACCTCACTGAGGACTAGGAGCATAGACTTTCTAAGCAGGGTGAAGACCAGCGGGAGTACAAGGCCAGGTGTCAGTGCCTGGAGGCTCAGCAGGCTGAGATGGTCAGCCAGTTCCAGGCCATGATGTAGTCCCACTGGAACAAGGCCCTCCGGCTCTTCGCCACTTCCTCCAGCCTTTGCTCAAAGACTCACACAAGGAGGCTGAAGCAGACTCCAAGTCGGAATTTCTGCCCCCCCTCCGACCCACACAAAAAGACCTTGAAGGGGGAGATTCTCTGCAGCAATACAAACATTCATTGTATGTATCTGGCCCAGGGGCCCTAATTTGAGGACACCCGATTTAGTGCAATATAAAAAATGCAATAATTTTTCTGTGGACCACCAAAATTTTTCCACAGACCACCAGTATGCTTCAAGGTCACCCAGCTAAGGGAAGAAGACAGCTGCATTACAACCTACCCTTGAATTGACCATTCTGAAAACATCTTGTTTGAACCTGATTTGCCATGGGGTGGGGGGGGGGTCAGCAATGGGAGGCAGTTAAGAGAGGGAATAGTTGAACTTAGAGATTTTGGCACACGATTTTCAGCTCTGGCTATGCATTACTGCAATACACTTGACTTCTAATAAAACTATACCTTTCTCAACAAATGGAGCCAAGCGTTGTTTCTAATTAGGGGTTTAAGTTGTGGCAGGTCTGACAGGAGGGTTTTGATATTTCTCCTATTTTTTTTCCCCTGCACCACATACCATACAACTCTGTCCCAACGGACTTTAGCCTCTAGCCCTTTTTCCAGAGCTCCAACAGCTCAGGAAATCCACATCCATATCAGGGATGAAATCCAGCAGGTTCTGACAGGTTCTGGAGAACTGGTAGCAGAAATTTTGAGTAGTTGGGAGAACTGGCAAATACCACTTCTGGCTGGCCCCAGAGTGGGATGGGAATGGGGATTTTGCAGTATCCTTCCCCTGCCATGCCCACCAAGCCTTGCCCACCAAGCCTCGCCCACAGAACTTGTAGCAAAAAAAATTGGATTTCACCACTGATCCATATATGACACTATCTAACTTCTGTGAACAAAAGAACTCACACATCCTGCTGCTGTGTTAAAAACAGAATTATCTTTAGCAAGGAGAGCTGAGAATGCACTCTACTTCAGCCTTTAATCTTTCTAGGTGCAGAAAGACATTCTTCTCCATCTTTCCCTGTAATGCTTGCATGTGTTCTCTCTTCTATCTTTTCTTTTCCGCTTATTAAGCTGTCCGCTCTATCCAAGTCACAGTTATGCCCTTTAATTCCTGACCTCAGTTTACACCAGAGAAACAAATTGCTGTCTTCTGGCCACCAGGCATCTCACAACCTAGCACTGATTTCACCACTGAAGCCATTCCCCGCAAGGCGTAAAGCTTGCCATTACTCCTTGAAAGCAGTTAGCTCCCTGAGCTTCCCTCTTGTTTTCAATTCATATTTGCTACTGATTTATTGATACCTTTATATAGATAAATCAAGGAAAAGAAAGTTGATTCCAGAGAGGAAAACAAATATCCAGAACCTCAGGTGAATGTAAGAATGACTTAATCAAAATCAGAGTTGCTTCCAAACAACTCAAACTAATTGCATCTCGTTTTGGAAGAGAAAACTATCTGAGGTCAGTGGTGGCTGAGATATCTAGGGTTATCTTTCTCCAGATGGTGATTCCCCCCCCCTTGCCCTATATGTGACAGGAGCTCCTGTGGACTAATATTGTCTATGAACAAGCACTGGTGCAATCAGTGGTGGGTTTCTACTGGTTCTACCCGGTTCAGGTGAACCGGTAGTGGGGGCGGGAGCTCCGCCCACCCGCCTGGACGTGCATGCGCAGACGTGGCACAGGCAAGCCAAGTGAGTGCACGAACGTGCACGCTCACATTTGCAAACCGGTAGCAAAGGTAAGTGAATCCCACTTCTGGATGCAATGCAAATTACTAGAAGCGGCGATTTCTTGCTATCCTTGGAAAACATGTGACTAATCCTTGCCTTTAGTATGGCATCACAGCGCTCTGACAAATTGGCCCTAGGACAGGGGTGTCAAACTCGCGTTGTCACTGTGGTGTCACGTGACATATTGGGACTTTTCCCTCCTTTGCTAAACCAGGCATGGGTGTGGCCAGTGCGTGATGCATCTGGTTCACGGGCCGCGAGTTTGACAGCCCTGCCCTAGGATGATAAGCCAGAATAGGTGGATTTCAAGTTTTGTTTCTCAAACCAACTGTGCATTATATTTCCATCAAGGTTGTTGGGATGGTGGGTTTAATTCTTAGATCATTTCTGGTTTGTTGGTTAAAGCAGCACACCATGAAGGGAACATAATATTTGGCAAACCAACAGCCACTTTTCCCCAAGAGACTAGCCTTTAATTAAGTTTACCTTCTATTAAACCAGCGGTGAACTCCCCCCGGTTCTATCCGGTTCGCTGAACTGGTAGCGGCGGTGGCGGGAGGCTCCACCCACCCACCAGGACATCATTACGCCCCATTTGTAACTATCTGCGCATGCATAGAAGGTTCTGCACATGTGCAGAAGAGGCATGCGTGCGCGTAATGCACATGCGCTCCCATGTAAGAGCACACCCAAACAGTAGCGAAGGTAAGTAGATTTCACCGCTGTATTAAACTGAAGATGATTAGAACCAAAAGAGGAAACAAGGAGGACTTGTCTAGGAACATAACTTTGCAAACTTCCATTTTGTCTCTGAAAGCCCCTCACAAAACCCAGCTTCTTCTGGCACCATCGTCATCTGCAACCTCTATGGCCTTCAGAGGACGAAGAAATTAAAACTGTAGTCTCCAGCCACAAGATAGTTCCCTGTCCTGCCTTAGAGGAAGCCTTGCAAGTAACACAGTTTATAGCTAATTAAAGTCACATTTTTATTTTCTTCTGCTGACAAAGAACCTGACTGGGGGGGAAAAAAAATCTTGGCAGATCGCTTGATATGAAGCACTGACTTTATTATTCAAGTACTGATATTCCACAATGCTTCTCTTATTATTCTTTCCATCCGCATCTGGGTAATTTTCTAAGCGCAGACAAGGTTGAAAACCTGGGCCATTGTTCAGACCATTTTGCTTTTTTGCATCTCAGAGCAGTATGAGAAAAGCTGGTATTCAAAGGTGGTATTCAGCAGGTTCTGACCAGTTCTAGAGAGAACCGGTAGCGGAAATTTTGAGTAGTTCGGAGAACCGGTAAATACCGCCTCTGACTGGCCCCACCCCCATCTATTGTCTGCCTCCCGAGTCCCAGATGATCGGGAGGAAATGGGGATTTTGCAGTAACCTTCCCCTGGAGTGGGGAGGGAATGGAGATTTTACAGTATCCTTCCCCTGCCACACCCACTAAGCCACGCCCACCAAGCCACGCCCACAGAACCGGTAGTAAAAAAAAATTGAATCCCACCACTGGATCACATCCAGAAAAAGCTTATCCTCACCTCCCCATCCATGAAGTCCCTAGGATTGTAGCTCTTTTCAGAGAAGACCAACAAAACAGTATGTGTTCCTTTGCACACTTGAAGACTGCAAGGGAAGTCCAAGGTTAGACTGGGACTGCAAGGGAAGTCCAAGGTCTAAAAAACAAATCTTGGAAGAAGACAATGGCAAATCACCTTTGAAGCAACTACCTAGGCATCTTCATGGAATCACTAGGATGCAGCACAATTCAGAGGAAAGTTTACTTCCATATAATCACTTCCCATGTAACTAAAAACATTCTTCTTCTGCCCTTAAAACTTAAATTCCAAAAACGATTTTAAAAGGGTATGGAGGCTGGAAGGAAGCCTTTTGAGAAGCATACACCGGGCGGGCCCAGATCTCATCGCTCTGTTGAAATGGATGCAAAGCATATTCCTCTGAATAAAATCAGAGTTTTCTTCACCTTGGGTTTCTTATTTCCAGGATAATTTAAGTTACATTGTCAGAAACTGAAATTCAAAAACAATCTGAAAGAGTGCTTCAGACCCTGGCAAACAATGCCAGTGCCAAGGTGACACAGTGGTTAGGCTGCAGTATTGCAGTAGATCATGAGAGCATCCCTCCCTGGACCGTCTTCACTCCAGCTCACTTTCCCACCCAAATGCCAATCTTCCCCCCTCCCCATTATTATGGCAGCCAACATCAAGCAAGCATCAAAGAGTCTGACACAGGGTAACTCTGCCAACTGTCAGCAGTTCGATCCTGACCAGCTCAAGGTTGACTCAGCCTTCCATCCTTCTGAGGTCAGTAAAATGAAGACCCAGATTGTTGGGGGCAATAGGCTGATTCTGTAAACCGCTTAGAGAGGGCTGTAAAAGCACTGTGAAGCGGTATAGAAGTCTAAGTACTATTGCTATTGATATCTCTGTGTTACTTTTTTAAAGCAACAGGAACCTGAAAAAATGATCGCTGCTTGAAGAGGCATTTTAATGAGTTCACTCTTTGAAGTGGTGGCTTCTTTTGCTAGACTTGTGTAAAAGTCTGAAAAAGGATGCAGTTGCTTTTATGGTCAGCAAAGACATCTAATGCTCAGGAAATCCAAAGCATTTCTTGTAAATCATTTCAGCAGGTCCCTACTTTAAATCCTCTTATCATTTAAGCTAACCCTAAACCAGAACTTCCTGTAAACTGCTCTTTCTCTTTCTTTCTTTCTTTCTTTCTTTCTTTTCTTTCTTTCTTTCTTTCTTTTGGAGTGGGGGTGGGAAAGAAGAAGAGAGGGTTTTTTTTTTCTGTGAGTTTGTACAGTTAATAAAAAATGATCCCAACTGAAGGGCGCACATCATTCAGTTAATTGCTTCACACTACAGTACATAGCTATTTGGAATCGGTCTGTTTCTTTTCACTGCAACAGCACGGAGATAAATAAGCAATTTTCATACATATTACAAAACATAAGCATGCCTTAGCCTAATTCATATTCTTGTGATTAATAATCCAAAGCATTGGGATGAAATATGTCCAACCATATAAAATGCCATTTCATTAGTCCATTCATTTAGGTGTGAAATATGACTGCAGTGTGCCTTGATTGGAACAACAGAACCAACAGCAGACTAGGAAGTGAGAGGTAAGGTGGACAAGTCAAGAATAAACCAAAATATAATGTTAGACCATGGTCTCTCTGTTCAGGCCGTAGCAGTCCCGGCTTAATCAGGATCTCTTCCCATCCTCTTTAAGAGAATGCCTCCATTCTGTCTTGTTTATTAAAGGACAGGAAAAACCACCCTGAAAAATGAAATTCACTTAGGTTTTCATACTCCACTGCACAATCACCACCCAGCAAATTCTTCATTAAGAGAGGTAATTACTTTAATGAAGATTAAATATAATTTAAAATCCACATTCATCTTTATCTACCTATTGCAGGTCAAAATTGAAAAAGAACTGGAGGGGTCCTTAGGGGGAAAAAAAGATCTCCCATCCAATGAGAATTTAGCCCTAAAATTCTTAATTCCCCCTGATCTTCATCTACCTCAAAATCTCATCCATCAGTGTCTTTTGCCAGCAAGCTCAAAAGTAGGAACTTCTGCTAATTTGTTAGCGTTCCATTTTTACAATGATCAACCAAGCGTGTAGGACACGAAGTAATTAAAATCGGAAAATGTACAGTAATCATACATTTCGCATTATTGTTTGTACCAAGGCTGAACTTAAAAGAACATATTTAAGAGATGAAAAAGCAGCAAGAAGAGAGTCTCTTCTTTGTGTCTTTTTTTTTTTGTAGTTACTCATTTGCCACTCAGGGCTAATCTGAGCAATACAGCAACACAGTATTTTTAGATTCTCTAAACAAGAATCTGCCTTTAAGGTTTTTATTTTCAACAGTATAAAGGAGACCTGAAGAAGTCCAATCGTAACAAAGTCATTACATTTGGGGTGGGGACAGGAACTTAAGCCAGTGACTGGCTGGGGAATTCTGGGAATTGAAGTCTGCACAAGTTAAAGATGACAAATTTGCAGAACACTGACTTAAACAATGCCCATTAGCCATTTTCTTCACAACATTCTTACCACCACCATACCCAGATTTCAAATAAATCATAGCCATTTATCCAGAGAGGAGGTGGTATCCTACCACTGAATGTATAGGATACCACTGTATAGTATACACTGTCAAAGTATTCAAAAGGAGAAGACAAACAGACATTTTTTGACAGGGGAGTGGCTTAGTTTGGATTTGTGCAGTAAAATGGAGGTATTTTATTTGAATTGATCTCTTCCAACTCTAAGTTTGTATGATTCTACTATTTACTATTTTCCTGGGCTCCAAGATCACTGCAGATGGGGACTGCAGCCAAGAAATTAAAAGACCCTTGCTCCTGGGGGGGGGGGAAGCTATGGCAAATCTAGATAGCTTACTAAAAAGCAGAGACATCATCCTGCCAACAAAAGTGCGTATAGTCAAGGCTATAGTTTTCCCAATTGCAATGTATGGCTGTGAAAGTTGGACCATAAGAAAGGCTGAGCACCAAATAATTGAGACCTTTAAACTATGGTGCTGGAGAAGACTCCTGCGAGTCCCTTGGACTGCAAGGCAATCAAACCGGTCAGTCCTAGAGGAGATCAACCCTGACTGCTTTTTAGAAGGCCAGATCCTGAAGATGAAACTCAAATACTTTGGGCACCTAATGAGAAGGAAGGACTCACTGGAGAAGAGCCTAATGCTGGGAAAGATTGAGGGCAAAAGAAGAAGAGGACGACAGAGAATAAGGTGGCTGGATGGAGTCACTGAAGCAGTCAGCGTGAGCTTAAATGGACTCCAGAGGATGGTAGAGGACAGGAAGGCCTGGAGGAACGTTGTCCATGGGGTCGCGATGGGTCAGACACGACTTTGCAACTAACAACAACAACAACTATTTACAAACAATAATGACAATAATGTTTACAAAAATAATCTCACTCAAATTAAGCTCATCATTTCATGGTCATGTCCTTTTTTACTATTGGGCACAATATATAACTGTCAGAAGAGAATGTTTGTAGCTCAGGATTGAACTGCAGAGTCCTTGGTGCTCTCTGAGCTTGGTGGATTTCTTGCAGGCGTTTCATTACCAAACTAGGTAACTTCATCAGTGTTTTCATTTGTTTATGAAATGTCTGCAAGAAAATCAGCAAGCTCAGAGAGCCCCAAAGACTACACAATATACAACTGTTTTGTAGGACTGCAACATAATCAATAGAGAAGGTAGCAATAATATTGTTTTACTTAGCAACCACGGCATATAACAACTGAGTTATGGACCATAACAGTCCCAGTTATGGTTCCTAAGCAAGGACTATTACCTGTACAGTTATCGTGCCTCAGTTTCCCGAATCCTTTTCAGAAATTCTTAGTCATATAATAACAACCCCATGGTTATATTGTGTGGCTCAATGAGAGATTATCTTTTCATAAGCCAAATCAGAGTTCTTTCTGGCTCAGAGACATCAACTGCATCATTTTTCAATAAAGCAGAATCGGTGTCTGGAATCTAAGAAAATAATAATAATAATAATAATAATAATAATAATAATAATAATAATAATAATAATTAATGCTAGATAGAATCCTAAGTTCTAGAGCTATACAAGCAGTCCTCGAATTACGACCACAATTGAGCCCAAAATTGATGTTGCTAAATGAATCATTTGTTAAGTGAGTTTACCCCACTTTATGACTTTTCTTGCCACGATTGTTAAGGGAAGCATTGCATTTGTTAAGTTAGTCAACATGGTTGTTAAGTGAATCTGGCTTCTCCATTGACTTTGCTTGTCGGAAGGTCACAAAAGGGGATCACGTGACCCCGGGACACTGCAACCATCATAAATATGAATCAGTTGCCAAGCATCTGAATTTTGATCATGTGAACCATGGGGAGGCTGCAATGGTCGTAAGTGTGAAAAACGGTCATAAGTCGCTTTATTCAGTGCCGTTGTAACTTTGAACGGTCACTAAATGAACTGTTGTAAATCGAGGACTACCTGTACTTAATAGGGGTTGACAAACTATGGACTGAGGATCAAATCTGACACACCATCTGTTTTTATATAGCAAATGAGCCAAAAATAGATGGGCAAGCAAGCAAGCAGATCCAAACCTCAGTCAAGCTCAAAGGGCAGGACTGAAGGGCAGGGAAGGGAAGGGACATCCTGTACAGCAGCCAGCATTGCCCAATGGCTGCTATGCTCCTTGGCCTGCAGATCTGCCAGGTGTATCTATGGAGGCAGAGAAGACCCTTTACAATAGCAATAGCACTTAGACTAATATATCACTTCATAGTGCTTTATAGCCAGGGATGGGCTTCAGATCCTTTAGCAACAGGTTCGCTGCCCCGTTGCTGGGTGGGCGTGGCCACGGTGGGCATGACCTAGTCAGCCGCCTGCACCACAGCAGGGGGGGGACATTTTTCGCCCTCCCCGGGCCGCCGGGAGGGTGAAAACAGCTTCCCCATGGGTCCAGAGGCCCTCCGGAGGCCGGAAACAGGCCTGTTTCTGGATTTCTGGAACCTCTGGTAGGCCCATTTTTTGCCCTCCCAGACCCTCCGCGCGGCCCCTGCACTTACCTGGAATGACGAACAGGCCACATGAAGACTCCTGGGAGGGGTGGGGAAGGGTGGCATGGGCATGGCATGGGCATGGCCAGCCAGGGATGGCATTTGGGGGTTCACCGAACCCCGAGTAAGTATATTGCCCCCAACAATCTGGGCCCTCATTTAACTGACCTCGGAAGGATGGAAGGCTGAGTCAATCTTGAGCCCGTCAGGATCGAACTCCTGACAGTGAGCAGTGATTTAGCCTGCAGTACTGCATTGCTAGTCTCATAAAAGGGAGGAGGGGAACCAAAGAATGGTGATTTATTTAATTTTTTTAAAGGGTGAGGTATATGAGAACATGATGTCTAGGCAATGGTCAGCACCTGTGCTGCCATTGTCCTGCCTCTTTAATTTCTTTCCCCAGCCAGCACAACTATATTGGTTATAACAGCTGTGCTGGAATACAGCTGGAATGGTGGTGTAGGAAAGAGATGTGTGTTTGTGTGTGGCAATAAAGCAGCCTAAAGCAACTAGAAAGAGACACTTTTCTCCAGGAGTAGAGTGCTCACAAGGAGGAGCAGTTGGAGGAGCAGTAACAGGATGGGTAGTAGCAGTGGGGAAGAGTGGAGTAGGGGTGAGCAGTGAGCAGTGAGTACTAGCCTGTGAGTGCTTGCATGTATGTTGCCTAGAGATCTGTGCTGTTGTGTTGGGTCTTTTGTGTTTTGGTGCCCCTGCCTTGGGTATACTTAAAAGAACCTATGACACACTGCAATGTTATAAGTGTGAGGATTGTTGTAAAGGTACTTTTTCAGCACTGTTGTAACTTCAAACAGTGCTAAACAGGGCAGTCATTAAGTGATACCTAGCTGTAAAGAACAAATACGTGATCAGTATATTACTATATTTTTAAAAGGTTGTTTGTCTATTATAATGGGGCATGATGGCTCAGTGGTTAAAGATGCTGAGCTTGTCGGGGACTTCCGGTTGGCGCTGGGCGATGCAGGCGGAGAAATGGCGGAGCTCTTACGAGCCCTGCGAAAACCTGTCCTGTAGGGACAGGGGAAGAGAGAGGGACCCCTTGGATGGCCGAGAGGGACAGGCAGGACCCTCTGAGCCGGTGGCGGGGGAGTGGCAGTCATGGCGACTGCCTCGAAGCCCGTGCCAACCGGAGAAAGCACTGTGCAGGAGGAAGAAGAGAACTGGAGAGCGGGGTGTTCGGAAGCCGGGTAACCAAGACTAAACCCAGGCGGGAACAGCACTTAAATTGTGGATTACAAATGTGCCCCAGCCTTAATTAGCGGCTATGGAGTATTGGGGCAAGAAGATTTACAAAATGGTTTTTAAAAGGGAAAGACCCATTAACTTTATAAAGGTTTGCAGACTTTATTGCTAATTGGGAATGACTGCTATTTTGGGGAGCGATAAACTTTGAAAAACTGTTTCTTTTTACCAAATGGGAATGGATTATTCTTGGAAGAGATAAAAGGAAAGAGTTGATAAACGGGACCTTTTTAAACAAAGGGAAAAGACAAGTGGATAGGCTTGGAATACACAAAATGGAGACTGTGAGGAAGTGAAAGTATAACTGTGGCTTGTTAGCAATTTGGAAGAAAAACAATGTGTCTCGTTAACTTAACTGGACTACTTTGGCAACAAATAAGAAGCTTTGATTTTGGAGAGACTCAATTTGTCTGTTGGAAACTTTATTGATGGAAAGAAAGAAGAAATAAAATGGATAATTATAATTCGATTTATAGGCATAGCAACTAAAGGAAAAAAGGCATGGGACTAAAAGAAGAATTGATCATACATGGAAGGATATAAACGAATCAAACTTTATAAAATTCTTAACAGTGGTAATATTGAAAATATTGGACAATTGGACAGATGGAAAAAAGATTAAATGGAATACAGCAGGTTATGAGACAAGAAAAATAACACAGTTTGATTAAATTAGAAATGTAATGAATATCTGAAGCCTGACTACTGATACGAAGAATTATATACATATATATATATTTCTTTTTTTGTTGTAGTTTTGTTTGTTCCCCTTTGTTACTGTTCAGTTTTTTTTGTTTTTTCTTCTTTCTTTTTGATACTTTCTTTGTTCTTTTCTATTTTTGTCTTCCCTCCTCTCTTCTTCTTTGCTTCCTTGTTTTTGCTCTTCTTTCTTTTTCTCTTTCACCTTCTCTTTCCAATTCTTTTAAATTGGATTATATAGACAGATATACTTAGTTATGAAATGAGACTATAAATGATTGAGTGAGTATAAGACCTTTCTAAATGTTCTAAATGCTTAAATGAATTTTTGAGATTTAAAATAAATATGAAGTAGATTATTTTAAAGGGAATTTACAACCTAGGAGAAAATGGATGAGAAGATATTTGTTAAAAACTATGCTAAGTTAAAATTGTGGCAATGAAAAGGCAATTTATGTTATATGTGAACTAATTAAAATGCAAACTAGCCAAAATAAAATATGCTGGAAATCAGCCCAACAATAATGGGAGGTATGGAGGAGACAATGCTGGAAATCAGCCAAAAATAATACGTTGGACTTTAGCCAACAACGGGGGGAGGTATGGAGGTGACTATGCTGGGAATCAGCTAAAATAAAGTATGCTGGAAATCAGCCAAATAATAATGGGAGGTTGGAGGAGACGATGCTGGAAATCAGCCAAAATATAATACGTTGGACACTAGCCAATGGGAGGAGATATGCTGTTAATCAGCCAAAAAATAAAATGCTGGAAATCAGCCAATTAGGAAGAGATAGGGAGGAGGATAGGAATTTTGAGATAAATTTGAGAATATGAAATATGCAAAACTAAAGGCAAATTGATAAACCTTTAAGGGTTAAAGATCTGATGAAGGGGTCAAGAGATTAAGACATATGGACTGAATTTTGATTTATTATTTGAAATAAAAAATAGAGCTGTATCTAAGTTGAAACTATGATGTGTGGTTAGAAATTGTAAGGTAAATAATTAAACTAAGAGATTAGAATATTTTTTTTCTTTTTTTAATGTTTTAATATTGATGTTAAAAGGTGTAATGAAGAGAGCTTGGAAAAGAACCAGAGATAATTGAACTTATAAATGAATGTAACAATGAATTAAATGCGTACTTGGAAATTAAATTGGTGGTGATATAATAGAATGGTTCTGATCAAGATATTAGAGTTTATGACTAAAAAATTTTCTATGTTTTGACTTTGAATTTTAAAAGATATAATGGGAAATTGTGAATGGAGCTTTTTTAAAATGTAAGCGATTGTACCTATTCATGACCGGATCAAGACTTCGCTCTCGAAAGAGATGTATTTTATGTGTTATGTTGGAAAAAATAAAAAATATTTTGGGGGAAAAAAAAGATGCTGAGCTTGTCAATTGGAGAGCTGACAGCCCAGATTCGAGACCCAAGCTCCATGCAACAGGTGAGGTCCTGTTACTTGCCCCAGCTCCTGCCCCAGCTCCTGCTTGCAGACTCCTAGCAGTCTGCAAGCATGCAAATGAGAGTAGATAAATAGGGTACCACTTCGGTGTCCCAAAGGTGCTTTTTCAAGAGGCAACTGGACTTTCTGGTTTTTCTTTGAAGATGTTTTGCTTCTCATCCAAGAAGCTTCTTCAGCTCTGACTGGAGGGTGGGGTATGGAAGGATTTATATTCCTTGCAGATAGCTGGTCATTTGCATCCTTTTAGAGAATCATTGAGGACACTTGGAGATTTATCCCACTTTGGTGGGAAGGTAACAGCATTCCGTGTGCCTTTGGTATATTGCCATTTGGCCATATGACCACAGAAATTGTCATTGGACAACGCTGGCTCCCTCGGCCAAGAAATGGAGATGAGCACCGTGCCATAGAATAGGACTTGATTGACAGGGAATCCTTTACCTTTACCTTGTCTATTATAGGTACAGATTAACAGAGTTGGAAGGGACCTTGTAGGTCATCTAGTCCAACCCCCTGCCCAAGCAGACCCTACACCATTTTTAACAGATGGCAGTCCAGTCTCTTCTTGAAACTTTCCAGTGATGAAGCTCCTCCGAGTTTATAATTGGCTCTGACGCAAGTTGGCCATCCACTTTGCCTAAAGCAGGGGTCAGCAACCTACGGCTCTGAAGCCACATGTGGCTCTTTCACCCCTTTGCTGCGGCTCCCTGTCACTCAAAATATGCGTCACAACCGCCAATGTGCAACACCCGCCGGCATGCGATTTATTGAGCTTTTCAACCTCCGGTCGGCCAGCCATGGATAAATCCAAGAAAATAAAAGTTTCAGAAGAAAGCAGAATGTAGTTTCATTCAACTACATATGCTAGTTTTGTAGCCACTCAAGAAATAGTCAGGCATGGGAAGGGTTTTGTGGCTCCCGGTGTTTTATTTTCTGTGGGAAACAGGCCCAAATGGCTCTTTGAGTGTTTAAGGTTGCAGACCCCTTTACCCCTTAAAGTAAATAGCTGCCTTTCCTGTATGCTGCATTTCAGCCAGATTTTATGCACAAGAATTTCCAGAAACGCATCCCAACATTCAGCTATAGCAGAAATGTTGAGATGGCTAAATAAGCTTAATAAATCTGCATTAGTGTAGATAAGGAAAAGGCTATGGGTAGTCCTCCTTTAGCAACTGCTTCATTTAGTGACCATTTGAAGTTACAATGGCGATGTAAAAGCTTTCCAAGCAGTCCTTGCATTTACAACCTTCGCAGATCTATAAAGAAAAAGAAAGCTGAAATAAGAACATAAAGCACAGTCGCAATTTTACTTAGCAGCCACTTTGCTTAATAACCAAGTTGCCTATCCCAGTTGTGGTTCCTAAGCAAGGATTATTTGTATTAGCATGTAAAAGATCTGCCCACTGCAAAATGTAGGAATTTATCCCTGTGAGAGCACCAGTATTTAAATTCTGTGCCTTTTCCTCCTGCTCTTTAGAAAGTCAGTGGACTTCAGGCCATTCTGTTTTTCACCTTGAGATCTGAGAACATCTATTCCATGGTTGCACACCAATTCTGTCTGCTTGGGAAGATTTCTAGCCAGCTTCAAACCTTCAGGATGGGAGACAAATTGCTCTAGAATTAACAGACTGGTTTTTACACGTCTTTTAAGTCATTGGGATCAAAATACTTTGTTCCAATTCTCCAACCAGTTGGCCAAAATTAACACAGATAAATTGATCGGAATAGGATCCCACCAATAAGTATGATTACTTTTCTTCTTGCTGTCCTAAGAATAGATTTTGGGGATCATGCTGTGAAACTAAAAGAGCCAAGGAAAATAAAATAAAATAAAAGGAGCTCACACAGCAAACAGTTCAGTGATGAAATTCATTTACAAGTCATAGGCATGAGTGCCCATTTGATTGCTTTAAAATGGGATTAGGCCATTTAATGAGAGTTATCAATAAAAACAATTCATTTTGGCCGTGTATGTCTGCAGGTTTAGAAGCAAGAGAGTATAACAACAAAATCTGTTGCTAGGTAACACAAATGAACATTGCTATGTATTTATTTGTTTGCTTTTCCCAGTTTCTATGCTGCCTCAGTCATAAAACTCTGGATAACTGGTATGTCAGATATCATAAAACATGGAATGGAATGGAATTTGAATAGGAAGGAGACCGTTTTAACATTGGGGGCAAAATATTCTCAAACGCTTGGGTGGTCTCCACACTTGGAATTATAGCAAATCTTAATAAAGGATTGGCAAATTCTACCTGGAACAGACACTTCTCAAGCGGTCAGAACTTAAGCCAAAGGATTCGATAATCAGTAGTTTGAATGGTTTCTAGCAGCTAATAGATAACCATGGCTGTGATCAAAGTAGTAGTATTCGTCTAAATCAGCTTTTATCCACAGGACAGCATTCTGTTTCAATTACAATCTCTGAATAGTCTTCAAAGGCAGCTTGAAATAGAGTACATCGCAGTAGTCCAGGCAGAAAATGAAGTGAGGGAACAGCTCTAAGAAAGGCCACATCTAGTGCATGAGCAAAAATTGGAGGTTTGTGTTCTCCTGACCATGGCTTCCACCTGTTATCTTCTCAAGGGCCATGAGTCCAGGAGAACCCCTAGTTTATAGACTTTCCCTTTCAGGGGTTCAGCAACTCCATCCCAAATCAAAGTTGCAGCTTGTAAAGAACCAAAACAAATGGCCATTGTGGGATTCAACTTGTATTCTCTCTGTGGAGTTTCATTAGATATTTGCTTAGCCATTATGGATACAGGTTAGTTAGGTTAGATCTAATTTTGGATGCTTTTCTTCAGTGGTGGGATTCAAAAAAATTTACTACCGGTTCTGTAGGAGTGGCTTGGTGGGCGTGGCAGGGGAAGGATACTGTAAAATCTCCATTCCCTCTCCACTCCAGAGGAAGGTTACTGCAAAATCCCCATTTCCTCCCAATCAGCTGGGATTCAGGAGGCAGAGAATAGATGGGGCTGGGGCCAGTCAGAGGTGGTATTTACCAGTTCTCCAAACTATTCAAAATTTCTGCTACTGGTTCTCCAGAACTGGTCAGAACCTGCTGAATACCACCTCTGCTTTTCTTGCATTTATATTCTCTGAATAAATTTAAATAATTTGATAACCTTGCAATTTGCCAGAAAGACAAATACAATTTGATATATTTTATTAAGGACAGCTAAAGGACAGAAATTTTCTTAAATAGGATTGTACAACTAAATGGCCAAAACTGCAAAGTAGCATTAAAAATTGTGATAAATTTAATTTCCACAGAAAAATCTTCTGCAACCTTTATGCTATATTTGTCTCTCATGTTTCTTGACACTTCTTTTCACTGAGAGCACCATTAAACTAAGTCTGTAGTGAAGGAAGGAAGGAAGGAAGGAAGGAAGGAAGGAAGGAAGGAAGGAAGGAAGGAAGGAAGGAATTATATATGGTAAAACAGTAAAATCCAATTACCACTATTGGACGTCTATACAACAATTAATTATTGTAAAACAAATGTGATCAATTACGCTCCCTCCTTTATTAGCTATGAAAGTGAATTGCATACTCTGAGCACAAATTATACATTTTCACCTGATACGTGTAGAGCCATTTCCCACCTCAGTTTATTAATCTCTGTATCCCTTGATTATAATTTACAGGTTATTATTCAACTCTAAATCATTTGCTCTAATTAGGTTAATATCATCAGCCAAATATTTATATTCCAGAAGACTGCAACCCAAACAGCTTACAAGTTATCAAATGAATAGTAATTAAATTGTGAAGCAATTCAAGAAATCATAATAGAGACAATTAAAAAAATACATCATAACCATTATGTGTCATTAATTATGTTATGGTAAGTAATAATAAAATATATTTCACAAACTGAAAATAGATACATAATGAAAAGACCAATCAATCCATAAAACTTTGAAAGAAATGTAAATAAAATAATGGGGGCTTGACAGTTAAATTCTAGAAGAATGATTAAAGGAACTGTAGATGCTTGGTGCAAAGAAGGGAAAGCAGACATTACAACGATCTCTAAATACTGAAAGTATTGTCAGAGAGAAACGGGTGTATCAGAAATGGTATTAAGCAGGTTCTAACCAGTTCTGGAGAACCGGTAGTGGAAATTTTGAGTAGTTCGGAGAACCGGTAAATACCACTTCCTACTGGCCCCGCTCCCATCTATTCTCTGCCTCCTGAGTCCCAGGTGATTGGGAGGAAATGGTCATTTTGCAGTAACCTTCCCCTGGAGTGGGGAGGGAATGGAGATTTTACAGTATCCTTCCCCTGGAGTGGGGTGGGAATGGAGATTTTACAGTATCCTTTCCCTGCCACGCCCACCAAGCCACGCCACCAAGCCACACCCACAGAAATGGTAATAAAATATTTTGAATCCCACCACTGGCCGGTGTATATTTATTTTCCATAGCGTCCATTGAATCAATGGATAGATACTTTACAAAAGGAGATCCAAAAGCAAAGTAAGGAGGAATTTCCTGACCATGACAGTTGTAAAGCAGTGGGGCAGTTCTGTCTCCTATTGCAGGAATTGAGTTGCAGGAATTGGGTATTGTCGAGTCTAGTAAAAAGAAGGACTAGGGCAGGGGTGACATAATAGCAGTCTTCCAATATTTGAGGGGCTGCCACAAGAATCGGTCAACCTATTTTCCAAAGCACTAGAAGGCAAGAAAATAAGCAATGGAGGGAAACTAATAAAAGAGAGAAGCAACCTGGAACTAAGGAGAAATTTCCTGACAGTGAGGACAATTAACCAGTGGAATGCCTTGCCTTCAGAAGATATGGGTGCTCCATCATGGGAGGCTTTTGAAAAGAGATTTTTTTTTTTAATTTGATTTATATGCCGCCCTTCTCCGGAGACTCAGGGCGGCTTACAATGTGCTAAGCAATAGCCTTCATCCTTTTGTATATTTATACAAAGTCAGCTTATTGCCCCCACAACTGGGTCCTCAATTTACCTACCTTAGAAAAGATGGAAGGCTGAGCCTGGTGAGATTCGAACCTGCAGTAATTGCAGGCAGCTGGTCTTAATAACAGGGTGCTTTAGACCACTGTACTACCAAGGCTCTGATTGAACAACCATTTGTCTGAAAAGGTATAGGGTCGTGATGGTGATCCTATGGCATGCGTGCCAGAGGTGACACGCAGCGCCCTCTCTGATGGCACGCGAGCCGTCGCCCCAGCTCAGCTCCACCGTGCATGCATACGTGCCTCCCACCAGCCAGCTGATTTTCAGGTCTCTGCCATGCATGCGTGGGGGTGGGGCACATGCAGGAGATACGTGCACATGTGTGGGGGGCGGGGTGTGTGCATGCATGTGCAGTTGTTGGGGGAGCACAGGGCATGCACGCATGCATGCGAGGCACACGGGAGCGCACGCATATTGCATTATGGGTGCAGCCCCACGCTTTCGGCACATGACGACAAAAAGGTTAGCAATCACTGGTACAGGGTCTCCTTCTTGAGGAGGGGTTTGGACTAGACGACTTTCCAAGTCAGTTATTCTGTTCTGTTTCTGGAATTGAGGCTTCCAAGCAAAGGTTGGGCAGCCATTTCTATGGGAGGATCTCAGGATTCCTGCTGGAGCAAGCTGGGTGGCCTTGGGCCAGTCACTGTCTCTCAACTCTAAGAAGGAGGCAACGGCAAACTCCTTCTGAATTCTTGCCATGAAAACTGCAGAGGGATGTCCAGCTGTTGCCAAGACAAAGGCACACATTCATCTGAACCTTACCCACAATGATAGTTTCAGCATTACTGGATGGCTTGTACTAAAAATAGTAGATTTCTTTTTTTTCCCCGTAAGAATGAATTATTTCTTATATATCCTCAGATTTTAAATGAAAAACACTTTGTTCCTTTTATAGGAGTATAATTACATCGATGCAATTTTTTAAAAAAATTCCAATCGACTAGAAAAATCTCAGAATTTATTAAAACTGCTTCAGCTGATAGCAAACATGATCTTAGGCAAAGTTTTTCCCGTTATAAAAATAAGTGTCATCCCTTGTAAAGAAAATTAATTTTTTAGCAATCACATATAATTATGGGGATCGTGTGTATATGTTTGCTTCCCTTTTGTCATCTTCTCATCACATACTAAATAAATAATTCTTTACCTACCTAAATTCAGATTACATCTGACCTTCCCAAACAACACAGATGGTATGAACCACGTAGTTACAAGAAAATAACCCCTAAATTTTAGTATTTGCTTCAATCTGTGAAAAGAAATCTTGCACTTTGGTACAAAAAGGTGAAAACAATTGCATATATAAAGAAAGTAAAATCACTTCGTTACGATCAGAGTAAAAAGAGGAATTATCCTGCCACTGGAGAACATAAAGATTATGTTCTCTAATGAATTAGCATTTGTTCTATGAAAATGTGACAAGCTTTCACATAAGTAGCTGAATCCAGCTCTAGAAGGCTGCCATCGGAGATTTATCCAGTGCTACCTTCAAGTTACACTCCTTGAAATTTAGTTAAAAAAAAAAAAATCAAAAGGAGATGAAAATATTTGAAGCAGTGTCATAAGTAGAGCAATCTGGGCCCCAAGAGAAACCCATGACATGGCAAAGTCCCCCCAAGGCTATGGGAATTGAGGTGGGTAGGAGAAAGGAAAGAGGAAAAGTCACATGGCGACGTCTTCCCGACTGCAACAGTAGGCCTGAGACTCATGAGAGACTTGAAAATGTTGGCTGCATCATCGCTGTCCACCAAATTGTTTCTTTAATGCTACAGAATAGACGAAGGATCACCAGGTGGTCTATTTTCCATCTCTGTTCTGCTGCTGTTATGTACAACACAGAGGCTAAAATAACCCAAAATCACTCCCCTTGGGACTGTCCATGCTAATAGCCTAAAGCACTGTTCAGTATGTCTTTTTGATATCGAAATATAGATAATATAGATTGTGGCCTATTCTTCGTGTCATTCTCTCACTCTGTGTTTGACTCACTTTGTTCCCATTTTACCAGTTCATTTTTTAAAAACCTTTGCTGATATTTAATAAGTAAGCATCAAGCTGTTTCACCACAGAGAAAGCAGACAGCGAAGAGCTCCTTCGTGTGTAGAGAGAAGTGATCTGGTCTGAAAAAACATTATTAAATGTTTTCTTTTTGCCTTACTCTTTAAGGACTGTTATTAAACCTATTTAACCTACAAATTCTATTCCAAAATAAGGTCATTCCCCTCCAAGGCCCCCAAAAGGGGGATAAAAAGTCATTTTATTTTTTTATATTTTATGCTAACAGTTCATTTAATCAACATCTTATTTTTTTATTCATACCATAAATTTCTAGTATCAACTCCACACTTATACCCCATGAATTAACTTATGGAGTACTTATAAGGTAACCGCAAGTCTAATTTCTTTAACTTTCCCACCCAACGTGTCATGGAGTCCCATAAACCAATCTCAACATTTTTTCAAGAAACAATCACAATAATCTCCCTATTCTAGATCCATTTTGCCAAATGCATCCCAGTAGCCCTGCAGGAACCTGCCCATATGGGAGAGAGGAGAGGTAACACAAATGGCAGACCATAATATAAACCTCATAGAGCCACTACACTAGGCATAATTTAATATTTGCCTAATGTGCTAAAGAATATACTTCACATAACATCATTCCTGCTTAGTGTAGGACAGGCCTGTCAAACTGATGGCCTAGGGGCCGCATATGGCTTGCACAGGCCACGCCCACCCTGGCTCCATAAAGGCAAAAGAAGCATCTCTATAAGTCGCAATACGCCCCGATATGTCACGATACAGCCTGCAATTCTATCAGGTTTGACACCCCTGGTGTAGAAGCTATTTATATACAGATATACAGATTCATGAGTTACAACTGTAATGGAACCTGTCAATTATGGTCATAGGTCATGATGGTCATAAAGCAAGTCACCATGTGACCAGACTGAATCCCAAAGGTGCTTTTTGAGGAGGCAACTGGACTTTCTGGTTTTTCTTTGAAGACGTTTCGCTTTTCATCCAAGAAGCTTCTTCAGCTCTGACTGGATAGTGGGGAATTCCTCACCATTCCCCACCATCTAGTCAGAGATGAAGAAGCTTCTTGGATGAGAAGCGAAACGTCGTCAAAGAAAAACCAGAAAGTCCAGTTGCCTCCTCAAAAAACACCTTTGGGACAACCATGACCTTAACTGAGAATCTCCATAGACAACCAGACTGCATATTACCCTTTTTTTGCAGTAGTCATTAAATGAACACCACAGTCATTAAGCAAGCCCATTGTTTCCTATGGGATGGTTTTTGACAGAAACCAGAGGTAATTGACAGTTTCTGGCAAAACCATTGGAAATCATGGTCATGTGGCCAATGGTCACTGTGAAGAGTGGTCTAAATGTAGGCCTGTTGCAGAACACCAAAAATGCAGCCATGCGATCATGGGAAGGTAAGAACCTCAAAACTTGGTTGTAGATAGCTATTGGGGTGGGTGGGTTCTGTTATAACTTTGAATGATTGCTAAGTGAGCAGTTGCATGTGGAGAACTGCCTATATTGGATGCCGATAAGTTGTATTTTTTTTAAAAGGCTATCCGTTACAAGCTTGCCATGTATTTTTATAAGACCTTTATCTTTCACATAAAAATCTGCTTTTCCGAGTTTGTTTTCCTGCCGTCTAAACCCTCTTTTCTCTTTGACATTATATGTGATCTTTATTTCTACCGCTAAATTGGCCCACCTCTAGGTGAACAGCAATATGGCCTTGATCAAATCCAGCCCTGGCATATCGCTGTCCTCTATAACCTTATGCTGCTGTTTGAGCCCTTGAGTTACGATGTACAAATTGCAGATTCAGCTATTCATGAGATCAAGTCTCTTTGCTGAAAGTGGCTATTAAAAAAAAAAAAGCTATTGTTATGTGCCTTAATGCTATATCAAGGCGGACAATAAACCTTTGGTTATGTTCATTTCCCTAAGAATTGAGGCTTTACATCTAAAGGTAAAATAACGTATTTTCTCGGTAACAATAGCCAGAGTATATCTTCTTGCGCTTATTTTCCCAGGAACTTTCTGAAAGATGTACAGGCCTCTTGAACAGACTATTTTCACACTTGCTACGCTGACTTGAATGCTAATAGCTTTCCTCCGCAGAATAGATCCTTTTTAATAGGCGACACAAGTTGGGTATAAACTCTTTAATTGCCTTCAGAAAACACCGATTATCTTCCTGTGCCACCTATCGCAGAATACAAAGATGGTAACGAAAGCATTAACGGAGCACATTATCGGCCATTAAAAAAACAAAGGACTCTTAAGATGTGACTAAATTGACTTCTCCGTGTTCCTGTGTGAAACAGATTTGCACGCTCGCTGAGGTGATATGGAAAAACCCGCACATCCGCCCTTTGTCAGATGCAAATATCTTCATTAGGATTTTTGATCCATCGGCTTCCTCCTACTACAAATCTATAAAAGAGCTATCAAAAGCAAACAAGTCACCAATTTGTTATTTTAAGAGGGGAAGAAAAGAGAAAAAAACTTCAAGATGCCTCTCCCTGAACCTGCACTGATGTCTTCTGACAACTTGCTAGTTTCTGTGAGCTGTTAGTAAGAAGTGAATTAAACCACACAGTCAATCCTACCTCTCCCAGCTGTACCTCAGAAGGACATGCTGCCTGTGATCACTAACTAAAAAGTATAGCTTTGAAAGAAACTTCGACGGACACAATCTGTTTTCCCACAGGTCCAATTCTTTCATCTGGGGATGATGAAACATTACATTTTCAAGAATGATTAACGCTCAGAAATAAATACAGGTAGTCCTCGACTTACAACAGTTCATTTAGCGACCGTTCAAAGTTACAACATCATTGTGACTTATGACCATTTTTCACATTTACAACTGTTGCAGCATTCCCATGGTCATGTGATCAAAATTCAGATGCTTGACAACTGACTCATACTTATGACGGTTGCAGTATCCCAGGGTCGTGTGATCCCCTTTGGCAACCTTCTGACAAGCAAAGTCACTTGGGGAAGACAGATTCACCCAACAGCTGTGTTACTAAATTAACAATGGCAGTGATTCACTTAACAACGGTGGCAAGAAAGGTCGTAAAATGGGGCAAACCTCACTTAACAAATGTCTCACTTAGCAACATAAATTTTGGGCTCAATTGAGATTGTAAATCAAGGATTACTTGTAAACTTCTTATTGGTGTTATTATGATTATTATGATTATCTTTATTCTGTTGCTTTGCGTGTATTTTGAGAGCTTTTGCACTGGAGACAAATTCCTTGTGTATCTAACCACACTTGGCCATATAAAGTATTCAATTTTATTCAACTCAGTTTGTTTATCAGGGCTACATGGAGCTTTGGAACTAATCTCCAAAGGATGATGTTTTGAATTTTGGGAGGTATGAACCAGGAGTGGGTTCTAAATTTTTTTACTACCGGTTCTATGGGTGTGGCTTATTTTGTTGGCGTGGCTTGATGGTCATGTGACAATTCTTTAGGATTTAGCAGAGGTACTGGTCTACCAGGCTTTTAACTGTTTGCAGAGCTGTACCGGTCTACCCATTTGTTTTTGGAGGCCCCGGTCTACTCTTTTGTTTTTGGAAGCACTGGTCTATTTATTTGTTTTTGGAGGCACCGGTCTACCCATTTGTTTTTTGAGGCACCAGTCTATTCATTGGTTTTTGGAGGCACCAAAAACCCATTTGTTTTTGGAGGCACTGGTCTACTCATTTGTTTTTAGAGGCACTGGTCTACCACCACACTGCCTTTTAACACTGATCAGCTGTAGGACGGCCCTTTGAAGCCCCGTGGCAAGAGTTTAAACAGTTTTTTTCCTTCTAGCCGATCAGCTGGGACTTGGGAGGCAGCAATAGATTGGGGGTGGGACCAAATAAAAGCTAAGAATAATGGGGGGGGCAGGGGGCGGGAGGGCCCAGCTCCCGAACAAAGAGAATCAATTCAGTGATGTCATATCATCACTGCTACCGGCTCGGCTGAACCGGGCCAAACCGGGAGGAACCCACCACTGGTATGAACAGGTGTTCACCCATACCCTCACAACCACTATTTAGAAATTGACTCCAAAACTCTGTTCAGCCATATTGCTTCTTTAACACTCTTTTTATTTTACTTTAGCAAAGAGAGAGATGTGTGCATTCACTGAAAACTTGTGTTATCACTGGGTGTAAATATTCTGTTCACTCTGATTCTTCAGCTAGTCATTAAAAAACTTTGAAGATCTGCCATTGTGTTTTTAATTGCAATCCTACATCAATGTCTGAATTCATACATGAATGAATGAAGATTGAGAGTGTTAGATATAAAAGGAAGGAATATAAAGTTGGTTTGTTTGAACAAGGTTAAAATAAAATATATTTCTATAAAGTTCAGATGACCGTTTATGGATTTTTTGTTGAGACCAGGACTGAGAAGTTGATGATTTATGGATTTGCATATAGATAAGGATGAGTTATTGAAAAAAAAGAGATATTCTTAGTAATCTTATGATGTGTGTGTGTGAAGAGTTAAGTTTTTTTGTATTGGTTATGATGAAGATCAGAAGTCACTTCTTTAAATGACTTCTTCAAATGACTTTTGTTTATCTTCTTTTTTCTTTCCTTGCACTTTTCTTTTCTTTTTTCTAGCTCTCTTTGTCTTTGACTTTAGTTTGTATTTGCTTTTACTACTGTAATCAAAAATTTTAATAACAATTATTTTTTTATAAAAAGAAAGAGACCTTGTCATTGCCATCAGTCAGATTTTGTACATTTCTTTTAATAAAAGTTATGGAACTATTCCACAAATGTATTTTTCTATGTGGTTGGGTCTGATATATACTGTAATTTTGCTATCAATGTTCACAAAAATATGTACTTTTCCACACAGTTCCCTTATATACAGTACGTTACATTTAAATACAATTTAACTCCAATATACTTCTTTTATAGGAGTTTCCAAAAGAGATGGTGATTTACATACAACTTTCCCCAATGTATAGCAGTTTTCACATCTTCTCCTAACTAAAATGAAAGAGAGGCCTCAGGTTCTTCCAGTACTGACTATCAGTACATAGCAGAATCCACATGGCAGATTACAGCGTTTCATCTGAAAAGAAATTGATGACAAATTTATTTTACATTCTTCAGATGAGGATAGCTAATAGTTTCCAAAGCTTTCCTCTTCTTCCCTTTTCATCTGAGAAATACCCTTACAAGTAGGTTAAAATGAGAATGATTTATTGAAGGTCGCACAGTGAAATTAATGGCAAGAGGGAGGAGATAAATTTGAGACTCTCTATGGATATACCAGGGAAGAAAATGAGGTGAGAATCTTTTCAGAGAACAGATAAACAAATACCACTTCGGAATTCCAATAAGATGCAGATCAGGGGGGAGAAAAGCAAGGTCTTACACTTTTGGCAGGAAAAAAACCATCACTGGATGCAGTAGGCCACACTTGGAATACTGCATCCAGTTTTGGTTGCCACGATGTAAAAAAGATGCTGAGATTCTAGAAAGAGTGCAGAGAAGAGCAACAAAGATGATTAGGGGACTGGAGGCTCAAACAGATAAAGAACGGTTGCTGGAATTGGGTATGTCTAGTTTGATGAAAAGAAGGACGAGTGGTGACATGATAGCAGTGTTCCAATATCTCAGGGGCTGACACAAAGAAGAGGGAATCATGCTATCCTCCAAAGCACCTGAGGGCAAGACAAGAAGCAATGGGTGGAAACTAATCAAGGAGAGATCTAACTTAGAACTGAAGACAAATTTTATGACAGTTAGAACAATTAATCAGTAGAACAACTTACCTCCAGAAGTTGTGAATGCTCCAACACTGGAAGTTTTTAAGAAAAGATTGGATAACCATTTGTTTCAAATGCTATAGGGTTTCCTGCCTAAGCAGGGGGTTGGACTAGAAGACTTCCAAGGTCCCTTCCAACTCTGTTATTTTATTCTATTCTAAACCAAGAGTATATTGAGTCAGGTATAGAGTATACAGTATCTGGCTCAATACTACTGTGTTTCCCCAAAAATAAGATCCTGTCTGTTGCAATATTTTCAGGATCAGACTCAATAAGATTAGTAAGAGTTAAAGGTTTAAATATATTTCCTTTTATTTACAATAGGCATTCTATATTCACTGAATATTCACAGATAGAAGCAAGGAAAAGGGTGCATGTAGCTCCTTATATATACAATGGGTGGAGCTATATGTGGGAATGGTGAATTATGAATACATTAAGAAGTGGAGAATAAGTTAACCCCTGATACCCCGTTCATATACTATTTACACATTAGAGAATAAGGCATTTACATCTGACAAATCCCCCTCTAAATGCCGATTCGTTATGCAACACCAATTACATTCAGATTCAGGACAATACAAAACATACAACTTAGAAGTTAAATATTTATGTTGCTTAGAAGGTAAAGGCTTTGTCAATATGTCAGCTAATTGTTCTGAAGTATCACAATGCACTGCTTTGATAAATCCATCCTGAGATAACTGTCTCACATGTTTAAATTTTATATCTATGTGTCTGGACCTTTGTCCAATAGCATCAGATCTAGATATTTCAATGGCTGCTTTATTGTCTTCATGCATAACAAAAGGCAAAGCAGGTTTTTTCCAAACATCTGAAATTAAATCATTAAACCATACAAGGTTATTTGCAGCTTTGGATAAACAAACATATTCCGCTTCTGTCGTTGAAGTGGCCACTAGTTCCTGTTTACCAGTGTACCAGTAAACTGGACAGTCATTTAAGAGGAATATATAACCAGATGTACTTTTTCTACATGAGGTGTCTCCAGCCCAGTCCGCATCTGCGTAACATGTAAGCTTTGGTTCTTTATTGTCATTAGGTTCTAACATTAAACAAAAGTCTAGTGTACTTTTCAGATATCTTAAAATTCTTTTAACAGCTTCCCAGTGATACATTGTTGGTTTGCTGACATGTCTGGATAATAAATTGAGTGGTAAGGCGATATCTGGTCTTGTCCAATTAGATATATAAAGAAGTGAACCTATGATTGATCTATAAAATGTGTTATCCTTGAATTCGGGGGAAGATTCATCAGTATTTCTTAGAAAATCAGTTTGCATAGGAGTATCACAAGGTTTGGCATTGTTTAAATTGCATTTATTTAAAAGTTCTATGATCTTATCTCTCTGAGTAAGTTTGAATCCCCTTCTAGTCTTATTAATTTGAACACCAAGATATTTGTTTACTTTGCCTAGGGATTTTAACGAGAAATGTTCATTTAGCTTAGTTACAAAAGTTTCTCTTCTCTCTTTATGTTTTCCTATGTATAAAATGTCATCCACATAAATCAATACAAATTCAATGTAATCATCACCCTTTTTGACAAAGAAACAGTTATCAGCAGTGGTAGCGTTGAAGTCCATGGTTTTAAGTACTTTTACTAAACAATCATACCATCGTTTACCAGATTGTTTTAACCCGTATAAACTCTTGTTTAACAACCAAATCTCATTTTTGTTTGTGTATTGACTGTGAGGTGCTCTTACGTATATTTCCTTATCTAGTTTTGCGTGTAGATACGCAGTCTGTATGTCATATTGAAATACATCAAGATTGAGTGCTGATGCTACCACTAGAGCTGTTTTGACACTCTCTGTTCTTACTGTGGGGGAATACGTGTCAGTATAGTCCTCCGGATATTTCTGTGCATAACCTTGTGCAACTAGTCTGGCTTTGTATAGAGTATTGCCTCCCTCTAAGTTCTTAATTTTATATATCCACCTGGTACCAATAATTGTTTTATCTTTAGGTGCAATTGCAGGTGTAAATACATTTAATCCTTGTAAACTTTCCATCTCCTTTTTCATCGCTAATTCCCATTTTTCTTTTTCTTCACGAGGGAGTTTTAACACTTCCTCATATGTATTAGGTGTTGTTGGCTCACCATCCATGTGCATTATATAATCCTTGTATTTATTTGGCATTTGATTTCTGGTGTTTCTAATAGTTTTTTCAGGTTTACTATCGTTATCATGCAAATATCTTGCTTCCTTTTTTGTTAGTGTGTCTGTCTTTATTTTGTGTTGGCTATTTGTCCAAGTTTTGGTTTTGTTTTTATATTTGTTGATATTTTGCTTTTCTATGGTCCCTTTCTCATGAGATTTTGTATCTTTGTATTTATTTGGAAATATTTCATTAAGATGTAATTTAGACCAGTTGGCCTGTTCATGGAACACAGCTGTTCTGGAGACTATAAATTTGTTATTATTATCAATGAATCTGTACCCTTTAGTGCCAGTCTCATATCCCATAAATCTGAGTCTTCTGGATACGTTTTCTCCCTTTCTTCTTAATTGCTTAGGTATGTGTACGTCTGCAGTGACTCCGAATATGTGCATGTGTGCTAATTTTGGTTTCCTATTACACATCACTTCATATGGTGTCTTATTTACAATGCTGGACCAGGTTCTATTTTGTGTGTAATTTGAATAATGTAAGGCTTCTGACCAGAATTGTTTGCTTAAGCCAGCATCTTCCAATATGCATCTAATCATGGTTTGTAATGTTGAATTCTTCCTCTCTACAATCCCGTTCTGGAACGCAGAAAATGGACTAGATGTGTAATGTAACATTCCTTTGTCTTTTAACCATTGGGAGAATTCTTTAGACATGAATTCACATCCCCTATCTGTCATGATTTGTTTTATTTTGATATTGTGTTGTGTTTCTATGCGTTTGTAAAATTCTTTAAATTTTTGAAAGGTTTCATCTTTGTGTTTTAATGTATAAACAAATCCATAGCGGCTATAATCGTCTACTATTGTCAAGAAGTAACGTTTTCTATAAGTGATTGATGGAGTTAATGGACCAACTAAGTCCATGTGTACTAAATCAAAAATTTTGTTAGTTGATCTAGTAGATTTTCTTGGCCTGGGACTAGTTTTTAGTTTTGTAGATTTACATACTGAGCATTCCAAATAGTTTTCACAATTTTTTATTTTAACACCTTCTGCGTGTTCAGTCATTTTTTGTACTACAGGAAAACTGGCATGTCCTAACTTCCTATGTAAGATGTGAGCACACTCATCATGAATTGGCTTACCTATTTTTGGTTTTTTTTCATTGTGTGCATCTATGTGATCATGAGATATTTTACATTCATCATTATCACTGTTGCTAATATTTTCATCATCTACTTCAATACAATCTCCCATATTTGAATCAATGTTATGCAGCCATTTTTCCTTTGTTATCAGATAAGGTAGGCCTCCTTTAATCATCACAGTGCCTATATTTATTTTATTCTTCTCTAAAGTCGCTTTTCCTTTTGAAAAAACAATGTTAATGTCAGAATCTCTACTTAGTTTTATGGCACTTAGTATGTTATGAGGTATTTCAGGTATTAGCAATACCCCCTCTATTTTTCCTAGACCAGGCAGGGTTACATTCCCTCTACCTAACACTTGAACCTTTTCTTGGTTAGCTACCTTTATTACAAATTTATCTTCTGTAAATGAAGACAATATATTTTTGTTATTAGTGGTGTGATTAGTTGCTCCAGAATCAATAAGCCAATTATTGTTCTCATTTTGCTGTATGTTAGTGTTGTCTTGTTTATTTAACCCATTCAGTGAGCCAGATTTTCTATCCTTTGAATTATCTCTGCCCCCTCTATTCTCTTTGTAATTTGGTGGGCTTCTATATCTATGTCTATCTATGGAAGACTGTCTATAATTGTATTTGTTCCTATATTCTGACCTATGTCTTTCCTTTGAAATCTTGGGGCAATCTCTTCTATTGTGTTCCCTGGATCCACAATTGTGACATTTAAATGTTTCATTATATTTTTCTTGGAAAGCTACTTTCCTATATGGTTTGTGTTCTGTGTGATTGTTAGAACGATTTCTTCTTGAATTGTCTTCTGCTATCAATTTATTGGATAGACTTTCTATGGATAAGTATCCTAGATTGATTGTGTCTAAATGTGACATAAAATTGTCCCATGATGGATCAAGTGAGTTGATAATAACACTTTTCATTGTTTGGTCTGAAATCACCTCCCCCCTCAAATGCAGCTCAGCTCTTATTTTGTTTAAAGATATTAAATGCTCACTTATGGAAACCCCTGGTTTTATCCTAGATGAAAAGAAATCTTTAGACATCCTTGTGGTGGTAGCTACACTATCACTGTGAAACAAATTAAACATGCATTGAATAATTTCTGAAACAGTCAGATTTGGCTTAATGCTGTGATACATTGCAGGAGACACACTAGATATTATTAAGAAAAATGCTCTATGGTGTAAACAATCTATTTTTATAGTCCAAGGTCTTTTTGGGGGACTAGTGATAAAAAATAGTAAGCTTTCCTTCATAAAGACAACCTGGAGCTGTTGATACCATTCTTGCAAGTTAATGCCATCAACCCTTAGCTTCGGGAAGTCACTGGGTAAATTTCCGACATTATTGGGTCCATTACTTACAACCTGAGGTAGTCCGTGGTCTCGTAAATGCAGAAAATTGCAAAACGGCGTGGGGATGCTCGCAACGAGTCTGCGCGGTCTTCTCGTCAGTTCATGTCTTCCCGGGCCGTCTGTGTAGTCTTGCGCATGCGGGTTGTCCATTTCTTCTTTGGAGTCGTCGTGGAAGGTTCTCCCCATTGCGGCTCGCTCGTTCTGCTCCTCCTCGGACGAATCGGTCTCTGGTTCGATTTTGGGAGTCCTGACGACGGCGGCTGTTCTTCCTCTTCTTTTGAGGGCGTTGGTGCTTGCTTCGGTCTGTGGCGTAGGGCGGTATCAGCAAGGCTCTCTGGGTTCGGGCGTCAGCGCTCTCGTAGTCAGGATGGGAGCGGGCAGGTCTTGAGGCATTGGCTTGCTCGCTCGCTTCTTCGTTAGCTTTTTAGTAATTTTTAGTTTTGGCCCAAATGCGGCAAAAAGCGTTTTCATTGCTGATTTTATTTGGTAGTTTGTTGAATCATCTTCACTTTCTGATTCTGATTCTTCTGAGGTGTTTGAATCTTCTTTTTCATTTTCGTTGTCTGGTAATGTTTTTCGCGCCAGAAATTTTGAATTGAGCTTTTTGATTGGCTTTGCTTCGCTCATCTTGGAGGCCTGTTGAAACCAAGATGGCTGCCATTCAAAATTTCGCGCGGGATCACCGTTTTTCTTCTTCGCAATGATTTTCTCTGCAGTCATATCACTCACTATTTTTGGGTCTTTAGACTTTTCATTAGTGATGTTTTTCTCTCTCGCTGCTCCGCTGTTCTTCAGCATATCTTGGAGGTTCGCGATGAGGCTTTCATCATTCTTCTGGCTCTTTAATAATTTTAATATCTCTGACCTGAGTTCGTTATTCTCTATCTCGATTTCCTCCTGGTCATCATTTTCATGTATTATTTCTTCGTCTTCAGTGGTGTATTCTTCGGATTCTCTCGAAATTGCGTTTGTGGATTCGTTGATTATTTCTTGTTCTGTTTCCATTTCTTTGCTGTAGGCCCTGGTGTTGGGCCTATCTTTCTTAGACATTTTTAAGTTTTTATTGAGTTAATTAACCATCCTCTGCTACCAGCTTGTTGCAATATTTTCAGGATCAGACTCAATAAGATTAGTAAGAGTTAAAGGTTTAAATATATTTCCTTTTATTTACAATAGGCATTCTATATTCACTGAATATTCACAGATAGAAGCAAGGAAAAGGGTGCATGTAGCTCCTTATATATACAATGGGTGGAGCTATATGTGGGAGTGGTGAATTATGAATACATTAAGAAGTGGAGAATAAGTTAACCCCTGATACCCCGTTCATAAACTATTTACACATTAGAGAATAAGGCATTTACATCTGACACTGTCATATATTTTTTTTGAACCCTGAAATAAGCGCTTGGCCTTATTGCCATGTGCTCAAAAGCCCGATTGGGCTTATTATCAGGGGATGTCTTATTTTGGGGGAAACAGAGTAGTACCTGTGAGATGGTTCTAGGAGTCCTTGTGGACCACAATTTATGTGTGAGCCAGCAGTGTGCTGCAGCTGCCAAAAAGCCTATGCAGCCCTAGGCTGCATCAACAGAGAGAAAGGATCTCTCTTAATCTTAAAGATTAAGGCCACACTCAGAATACTGAATCCAGTTCTGGTCATGATAGGAAAAAGTTGCTGATGCCCTAGAATGTAGAGAAGAGCAACAAAGGTGATAAGGAGACTGGAGCAGGAATGAAATGCTCCGGTTCAGACCGGATCGCCTGATCCAATAGTGATGGCAGCAGGTGGTTCGGAGAACCGGTAGCAAAAATCCCTGCACACACCCCCCCCCACCCCACACACACACACCATGCCCAGCTGAGCCGCACGATCATCAGAGGCTTTTTTTTTTTTTACTTTTAAAAGCATTTTTTCTACAACCTCTTCTGACGAAAAAATGCTTTTAAAAGTAAAAAAAAAAGCCTCTGATGATTCCGCAGCTCAGCTGGGATCGTCAGAGGCCTTTCAAAGCATTTTTTTCTGCAACCTCTTGGCCAAAGAGGTGGTAAAAAAAAAATGCTTTGAAAAGTCTCTGATGATCCCAGCTGAGTTGCCTGATTGGCAGAGAGGCATTTTTTAAAAAGCCTCTCTGACCATCCCAGTTGAGTTGCCTGATCGGCAGAGGCTTTTCAAAGCATTACAAAAAATGCTTTGAAAAGTTTTTTTTTTAAAAAAAAGTTGGCCACACCCACCCTGTCATGTTACCCACCACCACCACCAAGCCACACCCACAGAACCGGTAGTAACAAATTTTACATTTCATCCCTGGACTGGAGGCTAAATCATATGAAGCATGGCTAAGGGAACTAGGTATATTTAGCCTAAGAAAGAGAAGGCTTAGGGGTGACATGATAGCTGTGTTCCAATACTTGAAGGGCTATCACAGGGAAGAGGGGCATGAATTTATTCCCCAAATAATCTGAGGACAGGACAAGAAACAGTAGATGGAAGCTTCTCAGAGGAATTTCCTGAAAGCATGAACAAGATAGGCTGAGGATTGGACTAGAAGATCTTCAAGTTCTCCTCCAGCCCTATGATTCTATGTTGCCCCTTATGAAATATTCTACTTAGTGAAAAACTCAGCACATTGGAAAAGTAAAGTTCAGCTCAATTCTCTGTTGGTTTTCTATTAATACAAATCTGGGCATTTTATGTCACATTGGCCACATCCAGCTTGTGGCTGGTCCCAGTTCATACCCACAGCATCAGTGGCATTGACCCCTCCCTCCCTCCCTCCCTCCCTTCCTCCCTTCCTTTCTTCCTTCTTTCCTTCTAAAATCTTTATTGCAGTTTAATAGTCTTGACTGAAGAGCAAGATTTTTTGTTCCTTTACTGAAGATAGGTAAGGTAAAGGTTTCCCCGCACATGCGTGCTAGTCGTTTCCAGCTCTAGGGGTGGTGCTCATCTCCGTTTCAAAGCAAAGAACCAGCACTGTCCAAAGACGTCTCCATGGTCATGTGGCTGGCATGACTAAACGCCAAAGGCGGATGGAACGCTGTTACCTTCTCACCAAAATGGTCCCTATTTTTCTACTTGCATTTTTTATGTTCTTTTGAACTGCTAGGTTGGCAGAAGCTGGGACAAATAATGGGAGCTCACTCCATTATGCAGCACTAGGGATTCGAACCGCTGAACTGCCGACCTTCTGATCGACAAGCTCAGCATCCTAGCCACTGAGCCACCACGTCCCCTGAAGAACGTAAAATTTTGTTACGTTACTGGAAATTTCAACTCAGAAGTCAACAAGTAAAATATTTTTTTAAAATTAATTTGGGACCTATAAATAAGTAAGAAGTGGGATTATGAACTCTGCACAACCAATAAAGTTGAGGAAGCGATGAAGCATCTGATTCAGCTACCCACTTCCATCATCACACCCCCTCCCATCCTTGGGCTCAAGTTTTTTTTTTCTTTTCTTTTTAAAATACTGCTTTCCAAATGTTTGTCTTCGTTTGGGGGGCAAAAAAGAAAAAAGAAAATCCAGCCGCTGCTAAGCAAACATCTGCATGACCTTTGATGAACAGCAAAGACTAAAGGAAACAATAGGACACCTGCACTGCAGCCCTTGTAAAGATTAGATTAAACCAAGGTGTTTTATTCCTCTAAGCTAGATGGATAAGAAAAGAAGTGACCTAACCTGACCCGCTTTCAAAGAAACAAGTGGGGGCGGGGGGGGGGGTGGCTATATCTTTTACTGTCAACTAAATAATATGTACCAAAGGATTAGAATTACACTTAGAGATTTGAGACAAAATGTCAAATGTGGTTGAAGAGACCAATGGCCCTAAACTGGGCTGTGAGGTGGACAGAATCAAATTTCTGTATATATTACTGTATATATTTCTGTATATAGAACTGTGTTTCTTAACCTTACCAACTTTTAGATGTGTGGACTTCAATTCCCAGAATTCCCCAGCCAGGATGTTCCTCTCTCTCTCCTCCAATGGCAATTCAAGATAGAATTGCACTAGAGTAGACTGTTCTAGACTCATGGCCACTGCTGGATAGACAAGGGACTGCTGCAGCTAGAGGGATCTTTGACTACATAACACTTATGTACTAGTTGTGGCCTTTCCTGGAAAAAGAGGTCCTCCCAACTGTGACTCATATGCTTGTCACTTTCTGTATTGATTACTGCAATATGTTCTACTTGGGGCTTCTTTTGAAGACTGTTTGGAAGGTCTTCTCATAGTGATGTGTTTTAAGCCAGGAGATCACAAGGATTGTCTGGCAGCCATTGTAGAAGGATAAGATTCTATGTTGTGTGTATGTGTATGTGTATACATACACATATACACACACATATATACATATGCACACACATATATATCCACCTTTTAATTTGTAAATAGAATAAATAATTTTATATTTGCTCATTGAAAATGTAATTGTGATGGGCTTTTAAACATTTTTTTCCCCATTTGCTAAATAAATATTTGGAAGGGATAGTTGGTGCAACATGCAGCAGCTCACTGCTATTATCCACACCTATTGTGGATAATTAATAGCTGTGTTCACATTTAACAATGGTGCTTTTTTATTGGCTACCAACAGGTTTCCAAGTACAGTTCAAAATTTGCAATAGTGGCAAATATCTGTAGCTTGAGTGGAGGATGAGGGTGGAGGTTGGTTCTCTGAGCTTGTGGGTTGGTTTCTGAACATTTCATTACCAGGCTAGGTAACATCTTCAGTGAAATCTAGGGAATGTCACAGTGGTGGGTTCCTCCCGGTTCGGTCCGGTTCGGCCGAGCCGGTAGCAGTGACGATATGACGTCACCGAACCGGTTCTCCCCCCCCGTCCTCCCACCCCACCCACCCACCCACCCATGTTATTCTTACCTTTTATTTGGTCCCACCCCCAATCTATGGCTACCTCCTGAGTCCCAGCTGATGACTAGAGGGAAAAAAACTGTTTAAACTCTTGCCGCGGGGCTTCAAAGGGCCGCCCTACAGCTGATCAGTGTTAAAAGCAAACAAATGAGTCGGGTCGTAAGTACGAGGACTGGTCGTAAGTGCGAGGACCTTCCAGAAATGACTCTGACCAGCTAGACACGCCCACCTAGTCACATGACCTCCAAGCCACACCCACAAAATAAGCCACACCCACAGAACCGGTAGTAAAAAAATTTAGAACCCACCCCTGGAATGTCAATGTTGGTGTTCTTCTGCTTATAAGGGCTTTGCGTGATCAGTAGGTCTTGTGATGGGAGGATCATATCAGGTGAAAGTCTTTGATGGGTCAGGTGTGAGTCATGTCAGCTGAGGGTCTGACCTTCCACTGATGTGACCCACACCTGACCCATCACAAGACCCCTCACATGACCCACACCTGACCTATCAAGAGATCCATCATTAGACCCATCACAAGATCCTCACCTGACGTGACCTCCCATTACAAGACCTACTGACCACACAAAGTCCTTATAAGCAGAAGAACATCAACACGGACATTCTCTAAATTCCTAGCCTAGTAATGAAACTTTCAGAAACCAACCCACAACCTCAGAGAATGAACCTCCACCCTCAAAGTTTAAAATACTGACTTCCATCTATGAAGGCAACGGTAAGGTACCAGAGGTATTTGCTATAATTACCCATCCAATTTGCACATCCAATATTGGGGATGTTGAGTCTCCTCCACTCAAGAGATTCAGAAGAGCAGAGGTCAGAGGTCAATGCTATTGCGGGATGGAATCGTGCACCCTCATTCATACAGTGCTTTTCCTTTGACAAACGAAAGCGATTTAAATGGAATAGTTCAAAGCAACTTTTAATCTTTAGATCTTGTCATATGGGAGACACTATGACAATATAATTATGGTTATTAAGATACAGTTATATAATGTTATAATCTGGTTTATTATGTTTTATACTACAAATCCCCAGAAATTCATAACAGTTTGGTGGCATAAATATAAATATATTTTTCATGTGACCAAAACATGTTTTGTTAAAAAAAAGCTTGTGTACACCAGTGTCTGCATGCATACTTTTATTCACATCAACACATATAAACAATTCTAGGAAGAATACATTTGAAATGTTGCTTCCAATTTTACAGGGGAAACTTTAAAAAATAAAGTATTTTCATACTGGTGAAACTGAATGAAAATACATTCTCTAAGAACCTATAGGAACAGAATTTCACAATAACAGCGCAACTACTAAGAAAACACACAATGTATTGACACTCCTTCCAATATTCAATTATCTCATCCCAAATATTGTTTTCAATTGATTTCATTTTTATATTTTGAAGATTGTAAAAGTCCCTATTATTTTAATGCATCAGTACGAACAGTTTCAGGGAAATATATATATATCCATCATACGCTGATCCATCATGCGTAATGCCTTTTAGCAACCACGTTAACAAACCTTCACAGACAAACTCTCACAGAGAGGGAGTGAGTTGGGGAGAGAGAGGCCTCCCTAGCTCATAGATGTGGGAAGCATTTATAAATGATAAATTTCACCACGGCATGCTATAACCCTGCTAATATGACATTTTATGGGATGAGGCCCAAATCTTTTAAACTAGATGGACACTTTATTTTATGCAAGGTTATAAATCAGCCTCAGAGAGTTAATAAATATATTTATAAAATGCTTGAACTGGTACACAGACATGTAAAAAAACTTCCTGCTGATAGTTTTCCTATGGCAGCAATTCCTTTGAATGGACTTTACCTTCCTTTACATACATACATAAATACATAAATACATGCATACATACATATATACATACATACATACATACATACATACATACATACATACATATACAAAATGTGGTGGCCCGTTAATAATAACGAGTATGTTTAAACATATATTTTATTTCTAAATGAATGAATGCCTATGCTTTGATTTTCTGGAATGTTCCAGGCAAACGTACTTGACGTTAACCAATGGAAATACAATGGATAAAAAAGCCTTCAGATATGAGAAAGATTAAAGTAGTGATGTCAAGATCTTGCCCATTTATATTGGCCTTAACATCTTACTGGTAATTTCCATTTCAAACTCCACATTTTCTGAGAAAATTATCCAAAATATTAAAATGACCTTTGAGCAACCTCTTTTGTATTTGGAAGATATTTGAAGGGCAGGAAAGGGAAAACTGCAAGTTGTGGGCCATTACACAAACGACTTGTAAGCGTTTGATAGCTGCAGTTTCCCTCGTATGATCATCCTTTTTTATTGTTGACAAGTTTCCGAAGTTTTAATCTCAGAGTGCAAATGTTATTCTATCAGGAAAAAAGCTTATATTGTCAATGTGTATTCAGTGGCAGAATGCAGAATCGTCTGTGCATTGCAATGGCTGTATTGAAAAATGTACCTTTGCTAGAAAAGGGCATTAAAATTTTGAGTCCATTCAGTCATAAATCATCTCCGTGTTTCTGAGACAAAATATTGAAACCCTACTTGCTTCGTTTATTGAAGGGACGCTATTTGCATTGCCATAGTTAAAAGTGTCAGCAGTTTGGGAACATAAAACTTCAGTGTAGATCCTTATAAACTATTAAAATTCAACCTGGCCTGAATCTCAGCAAAAAAACCACAAAAATGTTTAGCACATTTTTTTTAACCGCTATATTTTCTTCTCTTCTTCCCCGGGAAGATGGACAAATCAAGATTAGCGTTTCCAAAAAGTCAACACTAATTACTTGCCTTCTCTACATTTTGTGTGTATTATGAACTCACTGAAATACACATATGTTCTCAATCCTAGCCATATTATAAACAAGAATGGATCATCCTCCAGATGATGCAGAATTAAACTTGCCACAGTATCCTTCATCAGCATCCATAATGGTAAAGGATGATAGAAGCTGTCATTCAACATTATCTGTAGTAGGGCCATAGATTCTTTAACCTTTGCTATGCAAATCTGGCGCATCATACTCACAGCCTTTTCTCATTGCGCTATCATCCTGCAGCAACTTCTTCTTTATGCCATTTCTTAGATACCAATGTCGGATTTCCAGATCGTAGTTGAGGCAACCCTTTTGTATGTCACCCAGAGTCACACGCTTGAGTCGGTGCCTGTTCTGTCCTCACTACACATTAGTCTGTGTGCCGCTCGACATGCAGCTAAACCCACCTATCCCTCAATAAAACAGACAGTGTGTGTAGAACTGAATGCTTTATTGAAAGAACAGGATATGGTGAAAGTGGGGAAAATAGGGATACATACAATGAGAACCAAATGCAAGACAGGCAGTATTGAGTTACTGCTGAACATAACAATTAATAAATACAAGTAATTTAAATCTCAGCAGAGATGTTACAGTGGTGGAATTCAGCCAGTTCGCACCACTTCGGGAGAACCGGCTGTTAACTTTCTGAGCAGTTTGGCAAACTGGTTGAAGAAATCATTAGGGCAGAGAACCAGTTGTTAAATTACTTGAATCCCACCACTGAGATGTTCTATGTGTGGGGTGTGGGTTTGTTCTTGGATGACTATGTGCCACAGATTAAGATGGATTCTTCTTTGTGATTCTGCCTTCTCCAAATGCTAAAGGAAATGGAGTCTAGCTTCCCAGCATGCACTTGTTTTGAGAGTGGGGGCTGGTGAGTAAAGAGTAAAGGGTCAGCTTCAAACAATATACTTGGTATTTGTCTTTCCAGCCACTAGATGGGGCTAGAGAGCAATAACACTGTTGGGGCATATTTGTCCCTCCAGGCACTAGATGGGGCTAGAGAGCAACAACAGTATATAAAAGTTATATGCTGTGGCATGACAGCGTCCATATAAATGCATTAAATAAACAAACAAACCTTAAGTACAATGCAAAGCCATGGATTCATTCCAACACATTTCTCTGACCTATACATCAGATGGCTTCTAGGGGTTGGGGTCAGATCACCATTTATTGCCCAGTCTCCTCTTCAGACACTATTTTTAGGTATCAGAAGCACTTGTTTCTAGCAAATTGAGTTTACCATCTTGAACAGCAGCTGACCACTGACATTGTGGCTACACAATGAAACAGAAGAGATGTTGCGTGCTCTCTTTCTTTTTCTGTCTCTGCTGCTTTATGGTTCAAGTCTCTTGTTCGCTATTGTTTAGGCTACTTTTGAATGTGGGTTTAGTGCTATTCTGAAATAATGTTGATACCCTCTGATAGTTGGGCTGCTTTGAGTGTTACTCCAGAATATTGTTAAACCCATTTAAAAGAATTTCCCAGGTGATTAGAGTAGTTAAGAGTCCCTTGTAGAAAGCTGTTCAAAACACTTGTACAAATTCAAAGGGAGTTTTGACAGTTAGATAAGCCTTGCAGCCTACCTGTCTCCTGCTGGATCCAAACTTCATCCTACTAAAAAAGAATGATAAGGTTTTGAAATGCAACCAATTCACTAGAGAAGTGGTGGGCTCCCCTTTTCTAAATATTGTAAACAAAGGTTTACAATTGAGTACTCAATGTATTTATTATTATTATTTGTACTGAGCAGAAGCTTGGACGTGATGGCCAAAATGGTTCCTTGTAATTTCACGATTCAATTAATTAACCAGCACTGTGGCCTGCAAAATCAGTTTCAGATGACTTTTTTCTATAGAAAAAATATAAATACAAACATTCAAAGTGTTCAGACAGTTAAGAATCCACTTAATGGAAAGAAGCTTCACAGAATTCAGTGGCCTTTGGTTTTACTTCCTGAGTAGATTTGAGGAATTGCTTTGTTAGTTTCACTCATTTGCAAATTGTTGTGGTATACCTCAGTGCATCCTATATATATTCCATGTCTTTATAACACACATCCAATTCAGAAACGGCCAAGGCTCTTCATAACTGATCTGCAAATATTGTTATGTATAATTTCTATTTTTCTAATATCTGTCACCTAAAACTTCCAGAACAATTTTTAACAGAAATGATTTGCAGCTTAATTGCAAAGATACATCAAACTATTTATGAGAATTCAACCATCAAAACAGTAGATCCAATTCTTCCCCAAAACGAAATTCAGAATAAGTGCATAATGTAAGGCATTTTAATACTTTCACTATTTGATTTCAATAGCATCATTCTAAACATGTTGATAAATCTCAAATGATGTGGAATATAAATATGTATTGCTACTCCTTCTGCTTTATAAAGTGAGTTGTAAGGGGTTATGTTGAAAAGACTAGCAAATGAAATGTCAAGTCGCTGACAATCCAGGAAAATAAAACACCTAGATTTGATTTTCCATCAATACATACCATTAATCTTTTAAACGGGCCTTATGCATTAATTCAGCTAACCATTTATGAAGGGAGAATTTTTATTAGATGGAGCTCTGTTCTTGCAATCCAAATCAGATTTACAGAAGTTCAGATTTCAGCATAGCATAAAATGTGAATCATTTATCCTGTTTCAGGGTCTACAATAAACATATATCAGAAAGCAGGGAGGATCTATAATGCTCATTTTTATTATGACACCCTCTATAAACATTCCCTCTGACAAAAATGTGCATACTGTCAGCATTTAATCAATGTCCCAATGTGAAAGTTGTAGTACTGAGCCAAAATGCCTTTAAAACTTAAAACTCCTCTATTAACTCATTTAACTCAACAAGACTTACCTTATGGTGCATCTACATAGAGTCTGGTTGCCGGTTCAGCCAGTTGTCAAAATGTAGCATTTATTTATTTATTAGATATCTATTCCACTGTTGTCTTTTATAAATTACCTAAGGCAGCAAACATACATAATATTCTTTTCTTCTTCTATTTTCCCCAACAACAACCCTATTAGGTAGGTCAGGCTGAAAAAGAGTAACTGGCTTTCTGACACTTTTTACACCCTTCTCTCCCTAAATACATGTGGTGGGATACAGAGATTAGCACTGAGGTAGGCAACTGTTTCAGATCGAGGCCGTGATTGCACAATTGCATGATATAACTTTGCCATTGGGGTGGGCTGCTGGGGGTTTGCAGGGATTCGGGAGAACCTCTAGCTAAGATTCTGTGCAGTTCAGAGAACCCCCAAATCCCACTCCTGGTTGGCCCCGCCCACCTCTCCCAGGAGTCCTCACGCAGCCCGTTTTGGATGCAGGTAAGTGCAGGGTGTGTGCGGAGGCTTGGGGAGAGCAAAAAATGGGCCTACCAGAAGTTTGGGGTGGCTGGAAATGGGCCTGTTTCTGGCCTCCATAGGGCCTCCGGAGCCTGGGGAGGGTCGAGGAAAGCCTCTGGAGCCCGGGGAGGGGAAAAATGTCCCCCCCGCCATGGTACAGGAGACCGACTAGGCCACACCCACCATGGCCACACCCACCCAGCAACCGGGCAGAGAACCCCTTGCTAAAATTTTTGAAGCCCACCCCTGTTTGCCATGTCTCCTAACCCAGTTCCTACTGTGAGGTAGTTTGTTGGTGGTTGTAGTGCAACAACAGCGGCAACAAAATAGAAAAGTTGAACAAACTTCTCACCTGGAATATACACAAACCAGGGTGAACCGGTAGCGGCGGCAGCGGAAGGCTCCACCCAGACGTCATCAAAAATGCTCTGCACATGTACAGAAGCACTGTGTGCTCGCAAACCGAGCACGTGCACCTGCACACTCCCAATAGCGAATCAGTAGCGCCAGGATTTGAATCCCACTACCGCTCCAAACGTGGCAACTTCAAGACTTGTGGACTTCAATTCCCAGAATTCCTCAGCCAGCATGGCTGTCTGAGGAACGTCGGGAGTTGAAATCCACAGGCCTTAAAGCTGCCAGGTTTGGAGATTTCTGCTTTAGATCGCCAACCTTTGAATGAGCACTTGTTGAACTTGTACAGAAGAAATATGAGATTGTATCCACCTTCATTTGATGAGGCAGATAAGTCACCATTTCTCAGCCTAGCCCACTGCACAAGATTGCCATGTGGACAAAAAAGTCGGATAACGTCCTCACTCTGTGAAAGAAATTAGTGACATAAGTTATAAGAAATCATCTACCCAATAAGCATGATTTAAAGGACAATATTTACTGGATTGATGGCAAACATAAACACTAAGATCCTAGTCATTCAATGGGAGCCGCAATGACTTCACCACATTATAACGTATTATATTGCATTGCATTGCATTATTTGCTGCCCATCTTGCAGCAATTGTGTCTCTAGGCAATTTACAGTAAATAACTTCATTGCACCAATGTTGTAAATTATGTAATGACCAGTACATAATTTGCATTTTTAGCACAATGACATCACAACATTACTTATCCTCTCTTTTTTATTTACCACCTCCACTGGATGTCCTTGATTATAGTTTACTCCTATAGAAAATGAGGACAATAACAGGAACCAATTTCTTGCGTTAACCAGAGAAATATTATTGTCCACTCAAGAATTAATATGGACTATAAAACCCAAACTTCAGAGTCTGAAAACATTTGACACATTAAGACTTTTGGAAGACATGTCCATCTAGGTTCAGTTCCAAGTGGGAAGAAAGACACTGGAAACATGGAAACTGCTTGGAAAGATGGTTTAATGGTGGACAGGACCACATGGTTTGAAGTCCTGGGCAAAAAGAGCACCTGGGTGAGAGAGGGAGAGAGAGTTATACCCTCTGTTGGGCTTTGAACTTGATTCCTGTTCCTGTGGCAAGAAATGTATCCTGATTGGTTGTCAGACTCCCATGCTTGGTTGAAACTTGCTGGGTGATGTAATCTTCTCAGGTGCGATATGGTGAGATGGGTAAAGGCCTAATCCTATTATGTTCTGAGGGTGAAGGTCTTTTGTGTTGTAGATAAGCTGGCCCAGCCTTTTGTCTTGTAAATGACCAAAGTATCTGCTGGGGGCAGGGATCTGGGGCTGAGTTTCTGTCTTAAAATTTCTATTTCTCTTTTAGGGGAAATATTCTGCCTTTTTAATATTTCCTAGAACATTTCATTTTTCTAGGAGAAGGGTGGGTGCTGACTTCCTACAAGGCATTGTAAGATTTTCCCAGCATTGAGCATAAAGAAATATGCTCAATGGAGCCCAAAATTTATGTTGTTAAGTGAGACATTTGGTAAGTGAGTTTTGACCCATTTTACGACCTTTCTTGCCACAGTTATGAAGTGAATCACCGCCATTGTTAAGTTAGTGATGCGGTTGTTAAGTGAATCTGGCTTCCCCATTGACTTCCCTTGTCAGTAGGTGATCACATGTCCCTAGGACACTGCAACTGTCATAAATATGAGTCAATTGCCAAGCATCTGAATTTGGATCACGTGCTTGTGAGGATGCTGCCATCGTCGTAAGTGTGAAAAATGGTCCTAGTTAGGTCGCTTTTTTCAGTGCCATTGTAACTTTGAACAGTCCCTAAAGGAACTACTGTAAGTCTACCTGTATAGGATAATATTTTAAAGACCACAAAATACCGACTTTATTTAAGTGTTTCCTTCAAAGTAAATGGAGGGAAAGCGGAGGAAAGGCAGGTAAGAGAAAGCAAGCAAGAGTATTACTTCCTAACTCTGTTTGCTCACAGCCTTTTTTTTTTTTTCTCCCTTTGGTTAAACCTGTCTACCTATCTTTCATGGTGCAGCTCATTGTATTTTTAAAAGATGCTTTCTCCGGGAGCTAATTGAGCTTTATCTATGTGAGTGAGCTGGTATCAGTCACTGACAGCCTGCAGAAGGCTATTTCTTCAATTGCATGAAAAGGACTAAAGACTCAGACATGACAAACTGCAGGCCTGAATTCCTGGCAGCCAGCCTATTAGCACTGCAATGCCAAAGACGCACAAATAAATTACTTATATAACATACACTCACTTTATTTCTGTCAGAAACTTTACACCATGAAAAGTGAAGCGAGGGTTTTTAAGTCTTCTCCCAACCCCAACCTGGAGCAAAATTGTGCATGTTGGAACTTTGGGGAAACCAGAAATGCAGTGTTTATTTCACTAGAAATGTAAATGCTAATCGCGAACATTCTGCTTTTGTTTTCTAAAAATAGATTTTAAAAAATACCTTTTGATGACAAGACTCATATTCAGATATTTATCCCTCTGGCAGCTGCTGAGTTTAGCACGCAGGGCTCAGGCTGTGGGGGTGGGAGCATTGGAAACCTTCAGAATAACAGAATGACAGAGTTGGAAGGGACTTTGAAGGTCTTCTAGTCCAACCTCCTGCTCAAGCAAGAGACTCTAGCCTATACCATCCCAGACAAGTGGCTGTCCAGTCTCTTCTTAAAAGCCTCCAGTGATGGAGCACCCACAACATCTGGAGCAGGGATGAAATTCAGCAGGTTCTGACAGGTTCTGGAGAACCAGTAGTGGAAATTTTGAGTAGTTCGGAGAACTGGCAAATACCATCTCTGGCTGGCCCCAGAGTGGGGTGAGAATGGAGATTTTGCAATATCCTTCCCCCCAGGAGTGGATAGGGAATGGGGATTTTGCAGGATCCTTCCCCTGGAGTGGGGTGGGAATGGAGATTTTGCAGTATCCTTCCCCTGCCACACCCACCAAGCCACACCCATCAAGCCACACCACACCAAGCCACGCCCACTAAGCCATGCCCACAGAACCAGTAGTAAAAAAATTTGAATTCCACCATTGATCTGGAGGCAAGACATTCCACTGGTTAATTGTTCTCACTGTTAGAAAAATTTCCTTCCTTCCTTTCTTCTTCCTTCCTTCCTTCCTTCCTTCCTTCCTTCCTTCCTTCCTTCCTCCCTCCCTCCCTCCCTCCCTCCCTCCCTGTTGATTTCAATAAAACATGCCAGTCAAAAGGTTCTGAATCTTTAAAAAACATCAACACCAACAATTAAGAGGCGAACTTCCATTGAACTTAGAGTAGATATATTGTAGATAACATTTGTAGCTATCAGCACATTGAAATCCCATGACTCTTAGCCAATTGCAAGCTGACTTGAAAAACATTGTTCCTGCTAACTGCTTGCAAAGAAGCAGCTATCCAGAGTACATATGGGCATTCTTGTGATCTTTCCTTGTTCCGGAGAGATTTCAGTAGCCCAAATCCCACATTCAAGCTCTGCTTTCAGCTTCAATGTGTCCCATCTATTCTAAAGAAATGTATGTCACGGTCTTGCTTTACAACTGACTTCTGACAAACAGAGGAGCTGTTAGTAAAATTGCATGTTCCAGTCATTTGATGTCTCATTTCACAACCTGCAGTGATTTGCTTAATGACCGCAGAAGTAAGTTCATAAGCTTATCATGGTCACCTTTTGCTTAGCCACCACATTGCTTAGTGACTGAGGTGCCGGTCCCAATTGTGGTGCTAAGTGACAGTTATCTGTATATTGCTGCATTAGGATGGTCCTTGGCAGGGGTGAAATCCAGCAGGTTCTGACAGGTTCTGGAGAACTGGTAGTGGGAATTTTGAGCAGTTTGGAGAACCAGTAGCGGAAATTTTGAGTAGTTTGGAGAACTGGCAAATACCACCTCTGGTTGGCCCCAGAGTAGGGTGGGAATAGAGATTTTGCAATATTCTTCTCCCAGGAGTGGGGAGGGAATGGAGATTTTGCAGTATCCTTCCCCTGGAATGGGGTGGGAATGGAGATTTTGCAGTATCTTTCCCCTGGAGTGGGGTGGGAATGGAGATTTTGCAGTATTCTTCCTCTGCCACGCCCACCAAGCCACACCCACAGAACCAGTAGTAAAAAAAATTGGATTTCACCACTGGTCCTTGGGATATCTTTTTTAATATCCTCAATCAATGGAGGGAACTGTCCACACACTATTGCAGTCGCTTGCATGCTTGCTCTTATCCTCTCCAACCAGCTCCCATACCTCATATGTTTTCAGAAGCCCCTTCCTCAATTACCACAAAATTCAGCAATCCAATTTTTTGCCTAAGTTAATTGGCAAAAAGATTTTCTAAGGTATATGTTTCAGGCTGGTTTTTTTTTTTTTAAGTTAACCTTTTGGAAGCACTACATTTCAATTTTTAGAAAGTTTGACATTTTGGAAGCGTTACATTAAAAAGTTTTATTGTTGCTGTCCGAGCTCCATTCGCTTTATTAATATGGCCCCTAGCATAGAACATAGAGATCAAGTGTGATCTTTCATCCCCAAACGTTTGTCCTATATCACTAAGTCAGTAGTGGGTTTCAATTTCGGTCACTTCTGCACATGTGGAGCCTCCCTCTGCCGCCGCTACCAGTTTGCCTGATCCGGAGTGAACCAGTAGCAACCCACCACTGCACTAGGTCCTTCACCTGAATAGAATGAAAAGACACATGTATCACATTATGTGAGGACAGGACATTCAGGGGGAAAAGACCTCTGAGAGGAGAAGGAAGATATTGATTAAAGTAGAGTGAATGTTAGCAAAAGGTAGCATGAGGTTCTCATATTCTTGAAAAAAAGCAGCATGTGGACGAGGGAACTCACCACTCAGAGTAGGCGTTTTTCCATCCTGGGATCTGGACTTTTATGGCTGTTTTGAAAGAAAAATCAGGTCCAGTTTCAAGCAGGGAGAAAGGCGCCGGAAATGAAATGGCGGCTAGCTGTTTAGGAAAGAAGGTCTGTTTATTGATGAGCAGAACCAGCAACAGCATGTGGTTCTGGGACAGCTGACAAAATGACTGAATGAGTGGATGGATCTTTACAGATTTCTGGGGTTTTGTGTTTGAAATGCTTCAGAGGGTTGTGCAATGTAACGAGCCTGGTATCTTTTGCTATTCTAATGGTGGTGCGTTAATCCTATTATGTTCTAAAATGTCCTGTCCTTAGAATTTGGGTGGGGGAATGCAAACTTTAATCCGCATCATTTGGAGCGGAAGGTGTTTTGTTTGTGAATAGGCTGGCCCAGTCTTTCTTAATGGGCACAAAATATCCATCTCTAAAGACTTCAGGCACCTGCTGGGGGCTGTTTTACTATGCAGGAAACTGGGGCTGCTTTCTGTCTTTAAGAGCATGTTTCTCCATTTCTCCTTTGGGGAAATATAATATTCAGCCTCTTTTAATATTCCCAAAAATATTTCATTCTCTAGGATGGTGTGTGTGCACGTGATTACTTCTTACAGATGGTTAAAACAGCCCCACCCTCTCCTTAATTGGAGAGTTTGTTTCAGGAAAGGGAACCAAAAGGAAGCCATTTGCCTGGATGTGTCAAGAAAAGAGTTGAGCAGAGATGTGGGATGGGGAAATCCTTAACTCAAAGGCATGCATCTCAACACAGTCTTCAGACAGCAAGAGAAAAAAGCTTCATTTCTTGGGGCTGGTTGAGAGGCAGAGCCGAGAGTAGGAAGAGGACAAAAGGAGCCTAATCAGAGACTGTCAATTCAAGCAAGGTTGCAAACGAAACCCAGTTTATGGCGTGCAGCAGCCCAGGTACAGAGCTCTAAAAGCTACACAGATCAGTTTGAGTAACAGAGGCCTAGGACTGTGCTGGGGAGAGAAGAGAAGGATGGGAGGTTGAGTCAACCTTGAGCCGGTCAGCATTGAACTTCTGGCAGTGGGCAGAATTAGCCTGCAATACTCCATTCTAACCACTTCGGCTCTGTTATGCAATTACATTTAATACATTTTTAATTATAAAAAAAAAAGGAGGTGGATGGCACTAAATGGAATTCTGCACACAGGCGCTCATACAGCATGTCAGCAACAGCTCTGAACAGAGGACATAATATATAGATTGGGGGGCAAAGTTGGTCATCCCTATCCAGATACAAACATGAATATTCACCGCAGCTACCCCTCAATCTTGTGATAAGTATAGCAGTTTCTGTTGATGACTCAGCTTTTTTTGTTGGGAGATTATATCTTGAAAGGTACAAGGCTTCGGAGCAAGCTAAATTTATTATGTTCAAAAGGCAAACGGACAAGAATGTTAAAAACAAGGCAATGCCTGATCAGGTGACTATATCTTTCACTTTTCTTGCGGGAGGCAACTGGAATGGCAAAACCTATAAAGATTTTTGGATTTATTCAGCCTCTAAATTAACATCCCCCAGCCTAAAATGCCTATGGACTTTTATTTCCCAATTAAGAACATGGATCTTGCTTTTTCTTTATCTTACATTACAACAACAGCTCTTTATTTCATTTATATTGTTTTGTTAATTTAACCAGACAACAAGATAAATCTTCCAACTAGAACTCATAGTCTCCCGATTTCTAGCTCGGTGCCCTAACCATTATACCAAACTGTCATCTCTGAAGAGATAGTTAACCTGAGGTTAACCTTCTTTTCTTCCCAAGCCCATACTGTAGGTGCAGACTCCATGCTCCTAAGAGATTTTTTCTGGTTGGATGTAATTCAGTTTGCATAGCTCTGTAATCTATTTCCTGTAAATTAATCTCTTTTCTTTTCTAGTTAGAAAACCTGCTTTACTACTGTATTGCTCAAACTAAGATGCCTGCTATCAGGGATATTCACCCAGAGAGAGAACACTTCCATGATTTGAAATGCAACTTTGTGCATTAGAAAAAGAATAACTACATTAAGTAATGCAAATTTAGCATGGTGCAAATCAAAACTCCAGACTCTAACGTTATCGAGTTTCAAAACTAGGCCTCGAGCGAGTAGTGATGGGCCCAGTTAGTCAGGAAAAGGACAAAGTGGTAAAACAGAGAGCCTGTGAGAATATCCATATTTTTCGGAGTATAAGACACACCTTTTTCCTCCCTAAAAGGGGGTGAAAATTTAGGTGCGTCTTATATACCAAATGTAGCCCTGCCCACCCACTGGCCCCCACCCTTTGGCCTCTGACTCGCAGCAGTTACCTCCTTGAATGCAAACAGCAAGAAAAAACAGCTTTCAGCTTCAGCACAGACTAATTAGCACAAGTTGATTAGATCGGCCTCCCGACTCTCAGAGGATTTGCTCTCAGCTGTTTTGCCCAGGGCTCTGCTGCTTGCTGCAAAGAGCTAAATTGCTGGAGCAGATTTTTTTTTCTCCTTGTGCTAATCAAGCTGAAAACGAAACTGAAAGTAAAGCAGGCTGTTTGCTGCAACGAGGCAAAATTAGGCAGAGACAGAGAGAGATTTTTTTTCTTCTTTTTCCTCACCAAAAATGGTAGGTGCAAACAATGGGAAATTTAGGGCAAAAGAGGAGAGTTCAAGATTTTAAACACAAAAGAAAAAAGGAGAAAGAAAAAGGCAAAAATAAAAATAGGGAGAAAAAGAAATGAAAGAGAAAAAAGTTATACATATTTAGAATTGAAATATGAATAGTAGTAAGAAATAAATGGGAAATCATGATTGTAAAAATGAAATGAATAATAATTGGAATATTTGTCTTTGTATTTTTGAAATCTAGACAATGATAAGTTTTTATTTATTTATTTGAAATATGAATGTATAAACTGTAACAATTGAAATACCTGTAATGGTATATGGTGGTAAAAGTAAAAAGGATTAAGTTGTAGCTTGGATAATGGCTAGAACATTTTAAAATTTAATTAGGGAAATTATAATGATTGAAATATTTTTAATTATATATTGTGATGAAAGTAGAAATGATTAAATTGTGATTTGGAGGATTATATGGGCAAAACTATGTGGGTTATTGGGAGAGTTTAAGATGTGAAAATGAGTAACATAAGAGGGGGAAATTATTTGGTTTATTATTATTGGTAAATATAATTAATTGATTTGTAAGAAATTGAATTGAATGGAAATAATTGGAATATTCATGTTCATATTGATTAATATACAAAAAAGATAGTTATATAACTAATTGATTTATATTAAAATGTTGAATTTGTATTAAACAATTGTAATATTACATAATTAACCAATGTGAGGATGGATATAAAAATAGATGACAATGGGAAGGGGTATAATATAGAATAGAAGGGAAAAATTGAATATGATTAAGATTAGAGATGAGAATGAAAGGTAATGTTGTTGTTTTTTAAAAAATAGATGAGGAATAAATATGGCAAAAAGGAAATATAGAAATTGTAAATTTAATTGAAATGACTAAACACTGTTTAAATTTGTGAACCAGCCAAATACTCTGTTCAAAGAAAATACATTGTATGTTTGTATGTGTGTTTGTCTAAAAAATAAAAAAAACAACCAAAAAAGGTAGATGTGTCTTATACTCTGGTGCGTCTTATACTCCGAAAAATACGGTACTTACTTATTATTTACTTACTTATTTATTTGAGTTGATTTGTATCCCATCTTTATTACGTTATAAGTAATATAAAAGGGGGATCACTTTATCAGTAAGTCAAGGTGGTGAATTACTTATAAAGTAAGTAACCTAATACTTTATACTTACCTATTAGGTATAAATACCTAATGCTTCTATTTTCCCCACAGAATCCTATGGGATTGGGTAGACTGAGAGAGAATGATAGGCAAAAGTCATCCAGCTGTCTTTCATACCTAAAGTGAGACTAGAACTCACCATCATCTATTTTCTAGATGTTTTACACTGATATCCATCAAAGTCTTTTGAGATCTTAGTCCTAGGCATATTAGATCAGGGAGTCTCCAATCGTGGCAACTTTAGGATTTAGGAACTCCAATTCACAGAATTCCCCATTCTGGGAGTTGAAATCCACAAGTCTTAAAGTTGCCACGATTGGAGATTCCCTGATCTACATGATAACGGGTATTCTTGCAATGGCATTGCCTCTTATAGTGGTAGGGTAACATGGGATAACCTGGAACATAAGAGAAATCCAGACCATGTCATTATCAAAGAAATATCTTCAGAAAAGCAGAATGATACTGGTGCAAAAGATAGGTTCCTTCCATGCAGTTCCAACCTTCTCAGAAACAAGAACAAGGAGGAATGACTCTGCTGGGGCTCCGGAGTGTCAACTCCTTGTATTCCACATTAAACAAGCTGTTGGTATGTAAGATGATATGGGGCCACTCTGAAAAAATACACGTTCAATCGCCACTTAGGAAACATAAATAGATACTCTACTTAATTACTTCCAAATTATTCACTTGCTATGTCCCTTCAAGGCAGTGAATATTCAAGAGCAAATTCATTGTCTTTTCCAGGTGGTGCTTATCAGAGTCAAGCTTTGATATACAGATTTTATAAGCAAATTAAAAAGTTAGAATAGCATCTAAGGCTTTCTTTTTTTAAAAAAAATAGCATTTCTTGAAATTCCAACATATAAAACACACAGTACAAAAAACACAACACAGAAAAAAACACAGAAAAAGACATGGCAATTTTTTTTTTACTAATGACAGCTTTTCTATATCTCTATCATGACAAACATATTTACAAAAGTTCTAATTCTATATACCTCTATCTTAAATTACATCCTTATTTGAATTGTAATAATCTCTATTCATAATAGCATCTAAAGCTTTCTAAACTGGGAAGAGTCAGCACAGATGAAGAACTGATGTTCTTCCAAATGTTGCACAATGATAACTTCAGAATCCTTCATAAATGGACTTTTTGGCCAGGACTGCTGGGATCTGTCATTCAGTAACATTTGGAAGACCAGTTGACCATCTTACTGCCTTAGAAGAGTGAGGAAAATCCTCAGGGACAATTCACATCCTGGTCACCACTTCTTTACATGGGGCTCCCCTTGAAGAGCACTCGAAGGCTCCAACTGGTCCAGAATGCGGCCGCGCGGGTGGTTATGGGTGCGACTCAGCGCACCCACATAACACCCCTCCTGTGTGAGCTGCACTGGCTCCCAGTGGTCTTTTGGGTGCGATTCAAGGTGTTGGTCACCATCTTTAAAGCGCTCCATGGCTTAGGACTGGGATATATACGAGACCGCCTTCTACCGTCAACAACCTCCCACCGGCCGATACGCTCCCACAGAGACGGGCTCCTCAGGGTGCCGTTGGCCAAACAATGCTGACTGGTGACACCCAGGGGGAGAGCCTTCTCTGTGGGGGCACCAGCCCTCTGGAATGAGTTGCCCCTAGAGCTTCGTCTTAGCCCCGACCTGCGTACTTTTCGCCGTGCCCTTAAGACCCTTCTGTTTCAGCAAGCCGGACTGGCCTAATATGAATTTTAAATGGGTGTATGTGTGTTTTTAAATTGAGGGCCAATTTTATATATTCGATTTTAATTGGTTTTAAATTTTATAAATCTATGTGTTTTTAATATGGCTGTACACCGCCCTGAGTCCTTCGGGAGAAGGGCAGTATAGAAATCTAATAAACTTTCAAACTTTCAAATTTTATCCTCCTACCATCAGAAAGGAGATATAGAAGCATAGCCAGCCACACAAACAGGCTGAAGAACAGTTTTTATCCATGGGCATTCAGACTCCTGAATGCAAAATAACATCATAACTACATAGTATGGTGGACTTGCAGGGCCGGCGCAATGTGTAACATGTTCACACTGGTGCAATAGGACTGGATGATTGTTAATATGATTTATTGGGTTAGGGATTTTCTGTCTTCACTGTGAGTTGTATTGTGTTGGGAGGGGGGTGCACTGAGGGAGCTCAACCAATCTCATTGTACATATGTAGTGCACTGACAATAAAGATTTGAATTTGAATTTGAATCTCGACCTAATTTTTTTACAGCTGTGCATTGGCCCCACAAGTCTTAACCTGGTTTGTAAATCTTTCTCACCTAACCCCTTGTTGCTACTGAACTTTCCATCTTACATCCTTCCTACACACCTTCCAGTTTCAGTTGATCTAAGGTGAAAGGCCAAGGGTGGATCTCCAGGGTGGATAACAGCAAAGGCTTTGGCGGAACCATCTCTGTGGAGAACTCCAAGGTTCTTCTTGCTCAGACCCAGGGAAAGTATACTTCTGTCTCTTAACATTCTATTATATACTATACACAGGAAAAGCCCATTTTCTTCTACTGTCTCCTCCAATTTTCCCATTTCTTAGCTTCTAACACAGGGAGAAAGTGAAATACATTGGGGAGACAGTCCTAACTGAGCCTTTTTCTGCCATTCACTCTGAAAGAAAAGAGCTGATCAAAGGATCCTTTTTTCTCTTAAGGCAATGGGGTGGGGGAGGGAAAGTGATGCTATTCTTTCAGCTTTACTCAATCAGTTTAACATATAGTTCCTGTAGGACATGGCTGAGCTCAGGGGTAAAAATAGGAAGATCTAAAAACCTCTCTCCCAGGAGCCGTCTGAGATCACACACCGTATCTCACCTCTCGCCTTGGCGTGTGGCTTAAAAGCTACTGCTGCCAGCACATATCTTCTGGGGCAGACCTTTGCTTGACATATTCCTCCATAACACCACTATGGAAGACAGAGAGCTTCCTGCACTCTGGGTGCCTTCCTGGAGAGAAAAATAGAATATAAAGAGGAAATAAATTCTATAGCCCCCAACTCCTGTCTATGCAATGTTAAGGCACGTATCTAAGGAAATTAGCCACTTGTTTTTGGTGGGGAGATAAGATTTCACAAAAGCTTAACTTTAAAAAAAAAACTTTTTTAAAAAAAGGGAAAGAAGAGAGTATAAAAATAATTGGTTTAATTTTAAACATTACCATGCAAAAATATTCAGTGGGAGAGGACGTCTAAATATAGGGTTGTTTAAATTATAGATAGCATTAAATTATAGATAGCCTCTTTACCATCCGAGGGAAACAATATATGGGAAAAGATAAGATTCTATGCAGATGGTGCTGATCAGCTCCTATTTAAAAGCAGCTCTGATGTAAAGAGGTGCCAGACTGCACAAACAGGCAAGGACTAAGGTTGCATAGAAATAATAACAACCAGAAACAAAGATTTTTAAGATTAGACTTAAAAATGCATTTGGGAAAAACACATGAAACTTAGTTAACTTTCTCTTTTTTCTTCTAGAGAATAGACAGTCCGTGGAATAGATGCTATTGGCGTGTCAGTTTGTTACCTGGAAAATCCTTCTTGCAAATCTGGCCTCTCCCTTTCTCTCCCCTCCCGTCCCTTCCCCTCCCCTATAATTTCCAACAGAATGAAGTTTTTGGCAGCTGGAGGAAAAGAAGTTATGGGGCATCTCTCCTTTGGCTAAAGTAAGCATCTCCCTCCTTTTAAAGATCCTGTCTGAGACACGGGGATATATATATATAGCCTTTTCAATGACTGAGCAGTTTGCAGACAAGCCATCAAATGGGGGGGGAGGAGTTAGTGTTTTGATTAACCTAATGTGTGACGCAGGCCATAATGCCCTCTCATAAAGTTTCCATGCTGCTCAGTCCAGGAACTTCCAAACTAAAATATTCCCAAAAGGGAGATCTTCGGACTCTGTTTGAAGACTTTACACAATATTCACAAATATAAATACAACCATTAAGGCACTTCAGTCCAGACTTTGCCCAGTCTAAAAGCAGTTCTGTGATATCACAGTGTTTGCTATGTTTAAACGTTGAGATCTATTTCCAACTTGGCTTCTGTGCATCTAGGACTGAAATAAAATTATGCTATTAAAAGTCCTGGAGAGGTTGTGGGCAGTCCATTATTTTATTTTCAGGAATACCTTTCTTCCCAGCGGAGTGGTGCGGTGGCCTAGAGGTGGAACTCTCACCTCACAATCAAGAGGCTGTGAGTTTAATCCTAAATAGAGGCAGATATTTCTCTCTCTGGGCACAATGAGAATATTTCTGCTATGTATTCCACATTGGCGACAGGAAGGGCATCCAGCCAGTAAACCCTCAGCTCCATTCAGTTGCCCTGACTCCACCCCAATGCAAGGGATTACAGGTTGTGATTTGACGTCTTTCGTGTCCCTTTCTTAGAATGCACTGAGAGCCTTTTTTTTTCCCGCAGGCAGAATTCCATAACATGAAATAAAGGCAAGAATTCAAGAGAGAGAGAATAACTAATCTTATATTCCTTTGGGATGGAGTGCTGGGGAGGCTTATTTTGAGTCAACGTGGCTTGACCAGCATAGGTCTGGTCACTCAAGATGGAGCTGTAAATTTCTATTCCTTGTCCTTGGCATTTGGGAAAACCACCATGACCCATTTTCAAGCTGTTCTTGCAGAAATGAGAAGTGAATACAATAGCAGTGTTGAAAGACCTTTAGATACACCCATGCAGTTCATCCATTTGACAAAGTTTCTTCTAGAGTTCCTCTGAATTCTGTTCTCTTAAAACAGGGGTGTCAAACTTGTGGGTATTACGTGCTGGCCACGCCCATGCCTGGTTTAGCAAAGGGGGAAAAAGTTGTGACAGGTCAGGTGACACCACCGTGACGACGCGAGTTTCACATCCCTGTCTTAAAACAAGCTCACGAGATCTAAGTCTGATCAGAACTCTTGCTTCGAAACCACATATGAGGCTAACTCCCCCACCCCATCGTATAGGTGGTCCTCATTTAGCAACCATAATTGGGACTAAGCAATTGATAGTGGGGGCTAAGTAAAAATGTAAATGTGCTAATTATGTTACTTCAGCTTTCTTTTGATTTACAAACCTGTGAAGGTCACAAGTGCCAGGGTTTAACATAAAATTACCTTTTCATCACTCTCATAACTGTGAACGGTTGCTAAATGAGGCAGACACTAAACAAGGACCACCTATAATTCCTTCATTTGGGCAAAGATGGTTAAAGATACAGGGACTCCATCACTACCTGACATAATGAGTTTACACATTTAAAGCCTACTGTATCCTGTTTATAACATTAGCCAGGCCTGGACATAAAACAACATTAAAAGACATCCCCCAATGAAAACCTATTGTGTTCCAACTGCAGTTGGTGACACATTTGACCTTCTCATTCATTTTTTTAAAAAAGCTGTTTCCAGTTTTCCTTTACTGTCTCAAAAGCTATTGCAAAAAAAGTGCCCATGTTTCCATCAATTTGATGACACATTTCAGTGACCAATATATTTCACCATTTCATAGATTCCTCAACGACTTGTCATGATGAAACATATGTGAGAAGAACCTGAACAAATGTAGTGACATGATCAAAGCTGTGACTCCACATATCAAAATATTTAATGCCTGTGCCGATAATGCCAATTTATTGTTTTCTGGGATTTAATGGTGCAACTGTCATTGTCCCTCTCCAGCTGTTTCAGCAATGATTGAAAACTGTAGATCAATAAAACCATTTGCTTTCTGTAGCAGGAATCCAGGCTGCTCAGAAGGTAAAATCATTTAAGCTATTATATGTCATCCTAAAAACCAGCTTAAGTGTAATTCTAACAAGTAATGAATTGCACTGGTCTCCAGCAATTTCCTATGTTTTTCATTTTGCTGAGGCAGCTGGGGTGGGTGGGGGAAAATCATACAAAATTCAGGACGAAGAATCTATTTTATGATCATGAAACCTTAAAAGAAAAATATCCAACAACTTAATATTAGATTATTGCAGAGAAAGCTGACGCGGTAGACTGGGATACCAATCCTACCATTCTTTGCTAACTGGGCCCATGGGAGTTGAAATCCAAACCATCCCAAAGACATCTAGTTAGATCACTGCATGGCGTATCTATTATATTTGATACCTGCAGCAGATTGTTTTTAAGACTCCCTTTCTCCATCGCTGAATGCTAGTTTGGTTTCAGAGTAGTTAAAGGCACTTCGGCTAGAAACCAGGAGACTGTGAGTTCTAGTCCCATCTTAGGCCCAAAAGGATGGATGACTCTGAGCCAGTCATTCTCTCTCAGCCAGTGGTGGGGTTCAACCGGTGTAACAACCGGTTCACTGAGCATACGAGTGCCATACATGCGTGCCATGCGCACACACTGCATTTGAAAACAGCTCTAAAACTTACCTTCTACTGCAGCCCTGGTGAGTAAAACAGCTGGGGCATGGCAATCTGTCGCGCCTATCAGTTGGGCTTCAAACAAAGGAAATATAGGTCGGTATAGCGCAGGGGTGGGCGGGCGGGCCCAGTTGATTGTCAGAGCTACCGATTCGCCCGAACCGGTCCAAACCGGCTGAATCCCACCCCTGCTCTCAGCCATAGAAAGGAAGGAATGGCAAGCTACTTCCAAAACATGTTGCCAAGAAAATTGACTCAAAGTCATAAAATCTCCAAATGTTCTTACCCTTTGTTACTTTTATCCCTGTTCTTGCTTTCCTGTAAATTTCCGTCTTTAATGCTGTAAATATATTGTACCTCCAGGCCTTGAGTTGAATAAAAGTCACCATCAGTCAATTGCGAAAGGCAGCTTTACTTGGAAGAGTTTACATCTGCAACATTACCTTTAATATTTTTAAATAACAACATCTGCCGAGCCCAGGTCCTTGGGAAGGACTTGATAGCTGGGCCAAAATGCCAAATCCAGTCTAAACATCTGGCTGACTGCATGATCAACCATAATAAATTGGCTTCCATCCACTGAAGCCCATTTCTGAAAACATTTAACAAAGATTTGTTTGCAGAGAATCTACACAGCTTCTTCCTTTAGTTCCTTTGGCCATCTTCAATTAATTCTCAGTGTTTAATTATAATTTGGGATCTGATGGAAGTAGATGCCATTGTAGTTACTTTTCTAATATCTTTAACACTTCCTGCTTAAATGCATCTTCTCTTACTGTAATTATTTTGTAAGTTGGTTTATTATTTGTCTGCAGGAAACATACATACACATATATGTGTATGTATGTAGCAATTCCAGCAATTGCTTAACGCATTGTAAGCCGCCCTGAGTCTCCGGAGAAGGGCGGCATATAAATCAAATTAAAAAAAAAACCACACATAAATAGCTGATAAACTCTCAAAGTTATCAGCTTTTTATTTATTTATAACTCGTGAAGTGCTGTGATAACCCAAGCAATAAAAAAACTTCTTTCATGAGAGTCTTTTAAATTCACCTCACAGCACACCAAAGATGAGCAAAGTTCTGAAATGAAAGAGCTTAAAAGCATCTGAGGCAAGAACAGAGCAATTAGTGAAGCAACTCTAATTATGATCAGGTTATTAGTGGATTGGTTAATTACCAGAGGACCCCATCTAGTGCTCAAATAGTCTGGCCTGCAGTACATCAAGAGTCCTTATCTTATCTTCGTGTATTTTCATTTTACTACATTAATTACATTACTGCTTACAAGGAGATAGGAGCAAACAAGACATTCTTAAATGAAGAGATCCAAGAATAAGACTATGTTATACTATTATTCTTCCAATCAGTGAACAGGCGTTGATTTGCCCCAAACATGAAATCACCCAAAAATGCATTCCATTAAGACAGAACATTTAGATAATCTCAAAATTGCCTGGTTACACTTGCTAGAGCACCAAACAATAGCCATTGTGTCAGTAGCTGAATAGATCGCAGATCATTCTCATGAAAGCTGGACAGAAGGAAAGGAAAGAGAAAGCGCGGGGGTGGGTGGGAGGAATACAGATGTAACTTTTTGTTAGGATGTGGTATTCTAACCAATATCTACTGATTAAAAAGGGCAAATCCACCCCACCTTTTGAAATATTACCAGGCAAACTGCAATGTTCATAATTCCGCAAGCTCAGAGTAACATTATGCTTCCCGCCTCTGCCATCACTCTATTGCTTGACGTTAGTTTGCATATCCCAGCTCTTAACAAATGAACAAGAATGTCAAGATAAATGGAAAATGTCATCCTACAGCACCTTGATCATCACTGCATTCAGTACTTGGAGGCAGCAGGAATTAAAGCATTCTACCACAATCCTAATATAGACGTAGGCACCATCATAATCAAATGAAATCCCTTAAGTTCTACAAAAATCTAATAGAGAGAATCAGCTCGTTTCTTTTGCAAATCAATCCTTGGGATATTTGGATAGGATGGTTAGAATGTCTAACTCACATAGACATGATATCTTGGTTCTATGACAATTCGGCAAAGCCAACTCACCACAGCCAATATGCCACAGCCAATTTGCCACGGCCAAGTAGCTGTGGGACAGCTCGCCGCAGGACAACTTGCCACTGGACAAAAATTACATTAATATTGAAGAAATGGTGGAATAGAATCATTAAAGAAACGAAGAAAAAGGAGGGACAAAATGAAATGTGAAAGACAAGAATTAAAATAATTGTTAAATTGTTTTAAATAATTAAATTTAATTGTTAAATTGTCCTGTGGTGAGTTGATCATGGAGAGTTGGCAGTGGTGAGTTGGCCACAGCTACTTGGCCGTGGTGATTTGTCCATTCCGTGAAATCTTTCCAAAAGTGAACAGCTCCAGGAAATGACAATGCTGACAAAAAATGACATCCCACTTATCTCTATATTTCTATATTAGGACAGTTTCTACCATCCAGTATTCTCCAAAGAATTTGGAAGAGGAATCCAGAATTCATGGGCATCATTTGACCGCCATATTGCTTGGGATTTCTAGGGATAGAATCCCATGTAACAAGAGGTTGAAAAAGCCAGACCTAAGTGCAAGGTGGCTTTGGGGAACTTCTATCATATGTGGTGGGAATGTCTAAAGGCATAGAAATATTGGAATCTGATAAAGAGTTGGTTGGAAGAAATTTTGTTAATAAACATAGAAGTTTTTTTTAAAAAAAAATTATATGCCACCCTTCTCCGGAGACTCAGGGTGGCTTACAAGGCATTAAGCAATCAATAGAAGTCAAACTGGAACTTTTCCTTTTGGGAAGGACAGAGGGCAAATACAAGAAAGACATAAATTATCTACTACTGCATATACTTACAGTGGCACAGATAGCCTTTGCACAGAAGTGAAAAGAGAAAGGTACCCCAACTAAAGAGGAAATACTACAAAAAATTTCAAGTGCGCAGAAATGGATAGATTCACCTTGGAACTCAAGGATAAAAGCGAAACATTGTACTATAAAATCTGGGCAAAATTCTATGAATGGTTAGATAAAAGGAGGATAGCCGAGACAAATGTGTAGTGTTAGACTAGAATTATATACGTTATTATAGATAAATATGTATGTGAATTGTATAGATAGGTATATGTAGGTATAGATATGTATAATTGTATAGGAATAAGGTATAAATTACTATTATTATACTATGTTTAAATAATGTATAAGGTGTAAGGAATATATTATTATATTATTATTAGTATATTATATATTAACTTAAAGTGTTGGAAGATGCTTGGGACCAGTGATGTCATATCTATGTCCAATGTTTTTAATTTTGAACTACTAATAAAAAACTTTTAAAAAAAGAAAGAAAAAGCCAGACCTATTGTGTCTGAAGTCTATCTCCCATGTTACACTGAGTATGCAGTTTATACAAGCTGCTTCTCAGATTCTTAATTACTTTGTTCAGATTTGTTTCTAAAGTTCTCTTAGAAATAGGCTTCTTGTTACATGGAGGCAAACACAGCAGTGATGTCTTAATTCCGCAATGAAGGGGTTAAATGTAGCATGTCCAAGTCTTGGGGATTTCTTCTTTGTTTTTTTTAACTTGAATTCTTGCTCTGCCCATCTGGCTGCCTCCCTCTCTCCCTCTTAGGGTTTATTTCAAACATATGGCACTAAAATAAACCTGTCCAAAGATGTCTTCCACAAGAGAAATGATTTTCCCAATGAGCAAAGTCTGACACAGTTTGGAAAGATGCAAAAAGAACCACAACAACTATATAATATCCTAAGCACTAATCCTTCATCTCTGCTCCTTGCTCTTGGGAAAATAAAAACACGAAAGAAACCAGGGCTCTGAAGGACTGGGGACGGGAGAAGAAGTTGGTGGTGGTTTTTCTTTTTATATTTTGTGAAAGTCCTTGCCATCAATTTCGATTAAGAAATTAAAGAACATTCAGTTAGATGAAAGTCAAGCTTAGAATGGCCCATGGTGAATTAGAATTAGATGGAATTAAAAGCTCTGAACAAAGAGGTTATTTCCTGTTTACTTTTAGAGCTTTTCCTTTCCAGGTCTGCCCAATGTCACCAGTTTTTGCCTTGGATTATGAAGTCTAATCAGAGTCTTCCCCTGAGCCATCTTGATCCTCTTCTCACAATTAACTTCACATCATCCAATGGAGAATTATGCTCTGTTTAGTTTCCAGACTCGTTGGTTAAGGCTGAAGAATTCTTCTAAAGCCTAGTCCTCTGCTTTGTAGTGTAGCAGCAGAAGTGGCACCTTGTAGTCTATAAACAGTCAACTTGCCTCTTTGCTCCAAACCTTTTTTTCCCAGACTCTCATCCACAAGGCTGCTGCCTTATCAAAGCTCTGGTGTCACTAAGTAAAGATGTTTCTTGGGGGATAAAGGTGACTTGCTGACTGTGCTTTACTATAGCTTCTAAAGGACCATCAGACAGGTTATTTTTTTTCCTCTTGCAGCTGTTAAGGAAGGCTGGAGGAGCACTGCTTTATTTTAAAAGAAAGTTGTGGAATGGGATCCTATTCAGTGAATAGGGGAAAGAGGAACCAATACCTTAGAGGGCAATAAAAAAAACCTAGAAAAAAAGAAGACTTAGTAGGGAGAATGAGGCTTTCTAAACCAGTGGTCACCAACTGATGGGCTGTGGACCACTGGTGGTCCGCAAGAAAACTTTGGGGGTCCGCAGAAAAAATATTTGCATTTTTAATATTGCACTAAATCAGGGGTCCTCAAATTACGGCCCCTGGGCGGGATACTTGCAATGAACATTTGTGTTGCTGCAGAGACTCCCCCCCTTCGAGGTCTTTTTATGTGGGGCAGAGGGGGGCAGAAATTCCAACTTGGGGTCTGCTTCGGCCTCCTGGTGCATGGCTTTGGGCGAAGGCTGGAGGGAAGGGCCTGGTGGTGAAGAGTTCTTCCTGGTGGTAAAGAGCCGGAGGGCCTCGTTCCAGTGGGACTGCATCATGGCCTGGAACTGGCTGACCATCTCAGCCCACTGAGCCTCCAGGCGCCTGTACCTGGCCTTGCACTCCTACAGGTCTTCCCTCTGCTTGGAAAGCCTATGCTCGTAGTCCTCAGTGAGGTGCTTCTGCTGAGCCTCCTTCTCGGTCAGATCCAATTTGAAATGAGCTGTTTTGCCAACTCTTTCTCGAGGTGGCTGCTTAGCTCCAACAACTGCTTCCTGTTGGTGCCCTAAGGAGCCTGGGTGGGGAGGTGAGGAGTTGCCCACCCAGTCACATGACCACCTAGCCACGCCCACCCAGCCAGTCATTAGGCAGATCATATTAGTGGTCCGCGGGATTTAAAATTATGAATTTAGTGGTCCCTGAGGTCCGAAAGGTTGGTGATCGCTGTTCTAAACCAGCAAAAATAAAGAGATTAAGGACTGCAAACATTTGTTATTTAAATAAGCTGTTTAAACTGAAAGTCTCCGGCTATTTTTAAAAAAGAATAAACAGAAGTTTAAGAATTCAAACTCATCTTGTTTATTTTCTATTCTCTGAGCATTAGTCTGTAATCAGTGGAGGTCATGAATTACATGATTCATTATGGGTTTTTTTCCCATTCAGTGGGAATTGAGCCTCAATACAGAATACTTAAAAGAGTTTCCTTCCAGCCCCATGATTCTATGACTCTATGATTCCTGCTTCCTTCTGCTAGATAACAGTCTTTATTTGAGATCCTTCCTTCAGGATTTTTATCTCCAATCCCACCAGGGCTCAATTTAAAAGTCTCCTGATAAATGTCATTTAAACAAAATATGCTGAATACCAAATTATTGTGAGGGGTAACCCATCTCACTCCATTAGTCCATTATATATCCACCTATCTCAGATAGCGAACCTCAAAACCAAATCTCTACCCTTGACAGCATTCTAAAGCAAAGCATTCACCGCTAGTATTCTTTTTTTATTTACCTTCTCAGTTTACTTCTATGGATTGGAAGAATGGTGAAAACACTAACTGAGCCACCAAAGTGTAAGTTTTTTCTTTTGGTTTATGAATGTGGAGAAAGAAGGTTTAGGCAATAAAGTGATTAGATATGAGAAAATGAGTGGCATTGCCAATTTGCTGGCAACAGGGGTGGTTGGTTGGAAATGGCGAGGAAGAGGTCCTATTGAGTTTGTGGGCTTGGATTATGTGGTGTGGGAGTAAGAATATTGGGAGGTGTATCTTCATTGTGCTGGACTGGGGGTGATATGGTAGGAAACACCCATGTTACCATTAGAAGTATAGAAATATAAAGGGCCATGAAATGGCCTTGATGGGAATATTCAGAAGCCGTTACAGAAACAATAAGGAAAGAAGCATTTCTTATGTTCTGGAAAAGGAGATCGGATTAGGAAGAAATTCCAGCTGGCTCAGTGAGAATAAGAGGAGAGGAAGGGGTAAAATAGAAGCCGACTTGCAAGATTCTATTATTGTAGCCTATCTCAATAAAATATAGATCTAATTTTCCCGTGTAGTTGGTTTTCTGATTTGCTACCTCATAGGGAATTGACAATTTAGTGTCGATCTCCACTTCCACCCAGGTACCTCACAACTGAGGTTTGCGAGGGACGAGGGGAAAAGGGATTCTTCGGGTTTGCTTGTTTTAAACCATGATTGTTGTTGTGATCAGTAACTGTAGCTGCCATTTTATTTTGCTTTTTTTTTTTTACTCTGGTTTTCCATCTTGTTCCTTAGGGGGAACGTGGGCTACAAAAGGAAGACTAAGGATGCTAAAATAAATAATGATTAAAATATTAAGCAAATATTCAGTACCTGCACCAAAGGCTCTTATTATTTTCAGGGTTGCACTGTGTCCTTCTGAAATCCTGATTGCCACTGACTTAGTTCATTGCTGCATAAAATATTCAAGGCTCTTGTTAATCCTAATGATCTTGGCTTTTTTATATTTTAATTCTCTCCCCACCCACACACCCACCCCCGGCCAAAACACTTCTATTTATTTCCAGAGTGCACTTCAGTTTTATCCAAGGACACCTTGTGGAATATGCTTATCATCCTGATAAATGTTTCTTTCCTTGTTGAAAATTATTCAAGTTAGAGAGGAACCAATGGCCTGAGCCTTTGCTAAAGCGTGTATCCAAGTCAAGTTTGGGTTTAATCACTTATCGATTCATAACAGGATTCTCTACATTGCTTTCTAAAGCAGATTCAGTCCTGGAAAGGGGGAGGGAAGGAAAGAAAAATACCCAAGCTATCGCCCTAATGGCAAAGTCATTTGCGGTGATCAGCTACCATTCATACCAGTCTGATGAAAAATGGCTTATAAGCTCTGATTTCTGCAAGAAGATAGAGTACCCATAGTTACATTTTGACATGCAGGGAAAAATGGCATGCAATTATGATTTCCTAAATGGAACAACTCTGTATCACTGAAAGAAGATATTTAACCCTTTGGCACAGTTTCTGCTATTGTGCTACATTGGCTTGGGTAGAATTATGTCTGAAATCCCTAGCAGAACTGAATTCAAATGTGTGACGGCACCCCATAGAATGTAAAGCTGGATTTGCCAATGTCCTATTTCAGTCAGATTGAACCCAGCTCAACTCCCTGGGTTCATATTTATTTATTCATTCCATTTGCATTTTGGCGTTAAAATATTTTGGGGGGGCTGACATTTTGGGAAAACGTCACCCCCAGGTAAATTGTTAACATCTACAATATAAAGTGCAGTTAACTAAAACTAAGGCATAAAATACCTAATCCAGCTTTTTGCTACAGAGCTGATCCCAAAGGTGATGTCAAAAACACCGTAGCAGTAACAAGTACATACATCTTGTGGAGTTCATTAGGTCTTTTTTTTTTTCCCCAAGTAAGAGAATTTAAGATTGGGCTTTCAATTTTTTATTTCCCCAGTTTGCAGCTGTAAGAAAATATTAGTCTATGGAAATCAGTCACCAACAACTATAAATGCTTAATACCGTGTTTCCCTGAAAATAACACCCTGTCTTATATATTTTTTGAATCCTGAAATAAGCGCTTGGCCTTACTTTCGGGGAGGTCTTATTATTTTGGGGTGTGTGGAGCAAGATGGGGCTCCTCTTATCTTCTTACCTGATTCCTAGCTCTGCGTTTAAATATTTTTGGGGAGGGCTTATTTTTGGGGGGAGGCTTATTTTAGCGCATGCGCTCAAAAGCCTGATTGGGCTTATTATCAGGGGATGTCTTATTTTCGGGAAAACAGGGTAGTTGATCTGCAAAACTGATTTTGAATGTTCAGGTTTGGGAACACAAGATTGGTTAGTTTATAGGCATGTAGGATGAACATTACAATTTTCTCCCCTCTAGATAAAGGATTTGCAATATACCTATACAAAAGTTTTGAGGGAAGAAAATATTAATAAACATCAATGCATGAAAATTTGTAGCAGGAGCCGAAAAAAACTAATGAACAGAGAAAGGAGAAATTTAGAGAGAGAAAAAAAATTAAAGGAATCATTAACTATATTTTCATGGAGCGAAATTTCAGCAAAAATGGGTGAGGGAGCTTAGACTTCAAAGGATCCTCAGTGTCTTTTATTATTCCCAGCTAAACAAAGTTAAAATGACAAGGTTGATGCTGAAGCAAAGGCATATGAAGTCAATTATATCATCTAAAGCTGAGCCTTATTAATCTCTCCATTAATGGATGCTTCTAAAACAGGGCTGTCAAACTCGCGGCCCGCAAGCCGGATGCATCACGTGCTGGCCATGCCCATGCCCGTTTGAGCAAAGGGGGGAAAAGTTGCAATACATCGCATGACGATGCCATGACGACACGAGTTTGACACCCCTGTTCTAAAACATCTTTTACAGTCAATATGTTTATCTTATTATATAGCTACAATAACTACATCTCTAAGTTAGCAGTATCTATCTCTGAATTGCAGTCTAAATGCAGATGCATTTTCATACAAAAATAAGTGCCATCTGATGATGAAAAGCCAAAAGGATCTTTCAGATCTCTGCATTGTAGTTCTACCCATCAATCCATGATTGTGTGGGTGGGGGGGGAACCATAGGCATAAATTGAGCTGTCCCGTCCCCTCCCCGCCCCCCATTGTCAATCCTGAATCTTGTACACCAATGGGCTAGCAAATGATGCAGGCCAACTTAAGGCAAAATGGATTCTTCAAGATTCATTTCACTTCCCACCTGCTAGGAGGGAAATAACCACCATTTGCTCTCTCTAATGTGGGGTGGGGCGGGACAGGATGGGATATCTTTAGATGAGAGGATTTAGTCACTTGTCAAGTTAGGTTGAAGGCCTAGAGAGGTAAATGGGGTGAAGTGGGAGGGAAGGTCCCAATACTTTGACACAGTGCAATCCCTTCTCTGACTCATAACTAATCAGAGTTGTTCTGAAAAAGCACTAGACACATGTTCAAAAACAGTTTGGTGAGTAGATAACCTGCATGAAAGCGGGGAGCCTGATGAAGCAGGAAGTAACAATAACTAATGTTGCACAGGAATGATAGTATTGTCATTGAATAACCGGGATCATTGTTCAGATGTCATGGTCAACAGTGTAGTGTTGTCAAAGCCAAACCAGAGAAGGCAAAACGCCCTTCCCCCAATAATAAAAAGCTAAAAAGTAAACTCACCCAAAACTGCTTGTCATCTTAAGCACTGGAAAATCTATAATGGTAACAGAATGAGCAACATAGAACTGGCGTAACCTGATTCTCATTCCTGGGTTGTCTTTTTATGCAGATCAAGAGATCTGCAAATCAGATCAAAAGTGCACTATATCATATTGATTGATTGATTACCTGACAAGTGCTACTCAAGTATAGATGCCTCTGCATCACCTGTGAGTCCAGTCCTGCATGCCAACCATGCCAAAGTGGCCCACCATAAAAGCCATAGCAGTTCCCAGCAACCAAAATTGCCTGTAATATCCTAAAGTGGGTAATAGAAGCTGGGCAGATCCCATCCCCTCATCACTTCAGCAACAATATCACTGATGTATATCAGATTTTATCTGTACCTCAAATTGTAGCTGAAAGAAGCATGAAAAGACTTTAAAATTGGATTGGCTAAGGTGGTTTCACGTTGTCTTAGATATAGATTGAGGGTGAGATGAAGGCAGCGTCATGAGGAAAACATGGCCGAAGACACAGTTACTAGGATAAATGGAAGAGCCTCAAGGCATCTAGCCTTTCGGTAGACTATCCACTCCCACCAGAAACGTGATTCCTGATACGACTAACGAAGAAAATTTAGCACAGTGAGGAAAGCATTGTTTTCAACTATAGTTCCTGGTATCACCAATGAAAAAGTAACCCCTACAGTCAGAACTGACTGCAATAGGCAGTCTGTTGTCCTTAGGTTGCATACACCTCAAACCCATTTCATATAAGGATAATTTTAAGGTGATTAGACCAGGTTTCTGATGGGCACTGCCTATCATTGCATGTCCATCCTTCAAGGTAGTCCAGACAAAAAGCATAAACCATAAGTACTAACACTACCTTTATTGTAAGGCTACAGAAGCAGAATCCTGCAAATCTAAAAGCATTTGTCCCCCTCCTTATACTTTCTAGGAAACTAGGGAGGGTCTCTTCTGAAATGATTCCTACAACCCTTATCCTTTTATCGGTTGAGATACCTTTTGTCACAATCTAAATTGTGGCTCTTCTTCCTGTCTCCAAGGTTATTCTCACAACCCATTACATTTCCCTGCAACCTACTGCTTTGGGGGAGAAAGAAGAGAAGAGGCCATTTCTTTTCACATGGCCATTTTTGATTCTGACCTCGGAACTGCTTGCTTTAGCCCCCTCTGCTCTGCTGTCGCTAGTTATGTACATCTAAAATTATTTAGGGCCACTCTCCGTCTCTCATTTTAAACTGAAATAATTTCATAATCTCCCATGCATTTTTAAACATGTTTAAAAGTTCTACTAACTTTTTGAAGAGCAGTCCTAGCATGTCACTCTGACAGAAGAAGTAAATGTCACAACCCTGATTGAAAGGACATCCAGGCTGTGTTATTATGTATACTTAAGTAAGCTCCACTAGATTTAGTGGAACTAAATTCCAAGCAGCTGTGCACAGAATTGCATTGATCATTCTTATAGCAGAAGAGCTGTGTTAGTCTCTAGTAGGCAAAAATTCAGAGGGAGTCTAGTAGCTCCTTTTCAGGTTAACAGATATTACTAAAAGACATAAGCTTCCGTGAGCTTCATCCCTGCCTCTATTTATTATTCTTGTAATTCAGGGATATAGAATCAGCAACTTCCAGCAGTTGCCATATCGTTATTTCCAAGCATCGCTTATCCCTGGACATCCTGGGTGAAAACTGCTGAGAGAAAGTCAGAATTTAGCAATATCTGGGCACTCATATGTTTCTTGCAGTTATTGTAAAGTACCTGGTTTGTGGGATTCTGGAAGGAATTGCAGGGGAGTCCCATCATAATGAAACTTCTAAAAATATCAAATGAAAATTATTAGAGGTTCTATCATGAGCCTTAAGTCGCATAAGGCACCAGGTCAATGAGATGCCTGGTACAATCACAAGCATTTCTACTCAGCAGAAAAAAATTCATGGGATTTGATGACTGCAAGCATCAGTCACGATAATAATCTGCTTTAACAGACTAGTCATTTGGAGCTTAGCATTTTTTAGAAGAGTGCTCCAGCAAATTTGACCCAAAGAGTTTCAAATGATGAAGCAGCATCACACAGAGTTAGAAGGCCTACTGTAAATAAATTCATCCCATTCAAACAATTTACTTTGATCTCTATCTCCCCCACACATCCCTCCCTCCCTCCCTCCCTCCCTCCCTCCCTCTCTCTCTCTCTCTCTCTCTCTCTCTCTCTTAAACCATCTACTTTCCTTGAGCCTTCCTAGATCTTAGGGAAATAGGCCTTCCCTATAGTGCTGTTTTTGAAAGATCATTTCAAAACTCTGCTCTGATGGGGCCTCTGCTCAAAATTATTAATGTCTCCATCTTCACCGGACTTTGCGTAGGTGGATGCTTGCCTTGGCCTTCAGCAACATGTCACCTATGACATGAATTGAGAGGGTTTCATAAGAAATAGATTTTGGGATTGCTATTAATGGGAACTGTCAGGTTCTGCAAGCTTTCGTTTGCCAGAAAAATAAATAAATAACACAAATCACACCAGCCGGCACCCTCGCAGTGCCTCAATCTCCCGAAACCTCTTTTGCTGTTTGCCTCCACAAGCAAAAGATAATTCATAAATACACTTTGCTTTGACAGCAATTGGGTTAAAAACCATCTGGCAGAAGTGTCTCAAGCCAGTCTTGGAGCGACAACAATGTAATTCTTGAAGCATCTGTGTACCTTGGGGAGCCATTACAGCAGTGTCACAAAGAGGATATTAGAAAACGAGGGCTCCAGAAAACCCACTTTGGACGGCGTCGCCGGTTACACCGTGTTGGGGTTGCTGAGGAGGCGAAACGGTGTTTGTTTATTTGGTCGTGATGTTTTATGGCCACAATTCAGCGTTAACAACAACGGAAATGGTCTGTTTGCTTCATGGAGGCACCTTCAGAGGATGTCTTCACAAGGTCATGGAAGATGAGCCCAAAAGTTGTTGGGAAGGCAAAAGAAGAAAGGTCTAAAAAAGTAACAAACCACCTTGCGGGTTAGATTTATACCTCTCGACAGAAGAGAAAGGACACCCCAAAAAAAAAAAAGAAAAAGAAAAAGACAGGAGATATTTAAAGTCTGTTTGAAGCCACATAAATAGTGATTTATAATAAAGTTTGTGGGTACGTGGCACCGTGCCTGCCCTTTCAATTATAGAAACAATGCTCAGAAAGATTGTGATGCCCAAAAGATCTTGACCTATCCACCTTCCCGGCAAGAAAATGCTACTGCTAGTCTGTGGTCTACTACCATAATTTATAGGGACAAAAGCTACAAATTAACCTTTCCCGCTGTTTTGCCTTCCTCTTAAGTCACCCTACTGAGAAGGTTTCCGCATGACGGATCTTTTCTGAAGTTTTTGGTTTTATGTACAAGTATATCCAACCTGGGACCTCAGAGCCACAATTCTCCTGATGTGCGAGTTTCATCCGCAAGTAGTCCTCGACTTACAACCACAATTGAGCCCAATATTCCTGTTGCTAAGGGAAGCATTGGTTAAGTCAATTTTGTCCCATTTTACGACTTTTTGAGCCACAGTTGTTAAATGAATCACTGCAGTTGTTAAGTTAGTAACACGGTCATTAAATGAATCTGGCTCCTCCGTTGACTTTGCTTGTCAGACGGTCGCAAAAGGGGATCCCATGATTCCGGGACACTGCAATTGTCATAAATACATGTCAGTTGCCAAGCGTCAGAATTTTGATCACATGACCATGAGGATGCTGCAACGGTCATAAGTATGAAAAACGAACGTAATTCACTTTTTCAGTACCATTTTAACTTCGAACCGTCCGAATTTTGGTCACAGGATCATGGGGATGCTGCAAAGATTGTTAACTATGAAAACGGTCATAAATCACTTTTTTTCAGTGCTGTTACAACTTTGAACGGTACATATACTGTACCTACACAACACTACAGACACACCCCCTCTGCCACCCCACATACATATAGAGCTTAATTGCTTTACACCACATCCAGCTAAGATTTTAATCAACACACTCATTTGATGGAGATTTTGCCCCACCCATAAATATTCATTAATCTATGGGAAATTTTGAGCTTGAAGATAATTACAAATGGAACTTCAGCACTATAATATGGGTATAGCTTGGGAGCTTGAATATAACACACTATTCTTATTTTCCCAGGAAGCAACAAAAGCAGGTTTATTAGGCACCTACTGAGCTTTCCTACATACCTATCAATGGTGGGTTGCCACCGGTTCGCCCCAGTTCGGGCGAACCAGTAGCGGCGGCGGCAGACGTCATCAAATATGCTCTGTGCATGCGCAGTAGCTTCTGCATGACCGAACTGGTAGCAAAGGTAAGTGAAACCCACCTGATACCTATGAATTATACACAAACTCTAACGCACTTGATATGAACAGCACAGATGGTCTGAGTTCACGCTGCATCATCATGGGTACAAAGAATAATCCCTGGTTTGTATTCTCATCTTAAAGTGCAATCCTATGCCTGTTTATAGAGATTCTCAATCATCCAGGTCATGGTTGTCCCAAAGGTGCTTTTTCCAAAATGCAACTGGACTTTCTTGGGTTTTTTTTTCTTTGAAAACATTTCACTTCTCATCCAAGAAGCTTCTTCAGTTCTGAAGAATGACTGAAGAAGCTTCTTGGATGAGAAGCGAACTATTTAAAAAAAAAAAACATTAAAAAAAAAAAGAAAACTAAGAATGTCCAGTTGCCTTTTGGAAAAAGTATCTTTGGGACCATCCGTTGCATGATTTCTCAGATGTAAGATCTATTTTGTTTAATGGAGCGTTCTTTTAGGTATCTTGGGTATGAATCACAGCAACTGAGATTGAACATTTTTTTATAAACCAACCAGTTTTGGTGCTCAAGCTGTAGTTCTCAAGCCATAAACCATGGTTTAGAAAACACAATGGACGGATTGACAGAACACACTAAGTATAAAAATAAACTATCCTATAGTGCTTGTGCAATGTGCAAACCTACTCAGATCAAATTTTGAGATATGGCTTACATGTTGTACAAACCCACTCAGGTTGAATTTTTAGAATGGCAAGATTCATTATTATAAAAAAACCAATGGATAGTAAATCTCTAGTAGTTTACAAAACACAGAAGGAAGGTTGTAGATCAGAGAATTTTGACCACTGTAATGCAGATCAGCTTTGTACCAAAAATATAGGTTTAGTTGGAACTAGCAATAGAAACACAGGGAATCCTCGATTTATGACCATAATTGTGCCCAAAATTTCTGTTGTTAAATGAGACATTTGTTAAGTGAGTTTTGCCCCATTTTACAACCTGTCTTGCCTCAGTTGTTAAGTAAATCACTGCAGTTGATAAGTTAGCAGCCCGGTTTTTAAGTGAATCTGGTTTCCCCATTGACTTTGCTTGTCAGAAGGTCGTTGAATGTGATCACCTGACCTTGGGACACAGCAACTGTCATAAATATGGGCCAGTTGCCAAGCCTCTGAATTTTGATCATCCCCCATGACCGTGGGGATGCTTCAAAGGTCGTAACTGTGAAAAACGGTCATAAGTCACTTTTTGCAATACCGTTGTAACTTTGAACGGTCACTAAACAAACTGTTGTAAGCCGAGGACTACTTGTAACTAAAAATGTGAAGTGGAAACAACACATATAGGTACAGTGTAGAGTGTCAGGTTTCGATGTCATCTCAAATAAATTGCACTCCCAAACAATTCATCTTTGCTGAAGTATTCCATTTATTGAGTACGACAGATCTGGCCCCGACTTAGTCGTAGCCGATAATAACCTTCTGACCCCCAAACCCTTCCCTTTCCGTTCCCCAATTCTCATCTTCTCATTGGCCATCTTCCAAGTCAGTCTCCTCAGCTTCTGACTTCACCCCATAGGAATGCTCCCCCCACCATCTCATCTCCTAGGGGATATTATCTACAAAGAAATAAGTAGGTGAAAAGTCAAGCCTCGTCTTTTTATGGCAGCATCAGAATGCTGACATCGAGCAGTGATGGCTAACCTTTTCCGGACCGAGTGCCCAAAGAGCGCATGCGAACCCCCAAAATGCAATGCGCTGTGGCCCCGCACATGCACGCCGCCCCCCACACATGCACATTAACCCCCCACATGTGCCCCACCCCTCCACGCATGCAGCCCCCCACAGGCAGCCTGTCCCACACGTGCACGTGCCCCACACAATGCCCCGCCCCCCCTGCATGCACAGTGGACCTGAACTGGGGCAATGGCTCACGTGCCCACAGAGGGGGCGCTGCGTGCCACCTGTGGCATGCGTGCCATAGGTTCACCATCACAGGTGTTAAGGGAACATCATATTGGATAGATTATCTGCTGTCATCCTTCATTCATCAATAGTTCCACATAACCTCTGGGTAAAGAAGGCCCATCTTTTAGAACTGCTTCCTTAGACTTGGAAGCTATGATCCACATAAAATTCTACTTCTCACCTTGTCTGTTTTTTACATTAGCTAACATAACATCTTAGCTTTCATTTCGTTTTATTTGGAACAAGAGTTCCTTTGTGACTGAATCTTTTGTCCTGGAACTGCGCAAGTTGAATCTTCTTGAGCATTGCCAAAAAAAAACCCCAAAAAACAATCTGACACCCACTTACACATGTACAGCATGTAGTCTGAGAAGCCAGATATAAATATTGTGGCCTTACTTGACAACTGTCCTATTCTGCAGCTCCTGACAGGCCATAAAAATAAGTTTATCAAACTCAAAGGAAGTTGTCACATAAAACCTACCAGTCATGGTATAAGAAAATATGCTCAAGGAGAACGGAAAGAAAAACAACGTGCAAGGAAAATCCAAGTGCAAATTTCAGAGAAATTGGGGTTGAACCAAAAAAATGAGCAACGTTTTAAAAAAAAAATCTGTTACAGAAATCTGTCTTAGCTTCTCGGCATGAGATATTGCAGGTAATTTTAAAACATAAAGTTCATGACTAAAGCAGAAATTCCCAAATATTTGGACAAACGTGCTGTTTGCACTCAAGCCTCTCTGACAGATAATGAATGCAAGGCAGATCCCTGGACATTTCAGATAACCAACTTTCTGGTGAAAATGGCTTGAGATATTTGCCAATATTTCTAACGAGTTGAAAAGCTGCTCAGGTGCTAACCTTGGAATATTTAAAGACTGTTTTCTTGCAAATTGAAATGCAAGATGATCATCATCTTCTTGGATTCCGGTAATAACATCTAATAATATCACACTCAAAATGAGACAAAAAGATAATCGAACAGAGTCATGTTCGTTTTTACCTCAGAGCACATTTTATTAACACTCGGTTCTTGAACTTCATGTGAGATAGAGGGTAGAGAAGGACCAGAGAACAAAATGAAACAAACCCATTCTCCTCCATTAAAAAATCTTCTCCTGAAATTTCTCTTTGCCACAGTAGCAAAATAATGCATGAAAATGTGGTGCACTATGAAGATATGTCAGTACAGATTTTGGCAGGGCCACAGCTTCACAAGCATATTCCCCCCACCCCTTAGTGATAACAAAGATATTACTGTACTCATTCTGTAGGTAACCAGTCACTTGAATATGAGGACACATCAAATGATGCATTGTAAGGTGACTACATGTATTCCTCGACTTACAACCTTCATAGCGACCATCCAAAGTTACAATGGAACTACACAAAGTAACTTATAACCAGCCCTTGTGCTTACAACCATTATAACCCTCCCTTGGTCACGTGATCGAAATTCTTTTAGCAACCAGCATGTATTTACAACTTTGCCATGTCCTGGGGGGGGGGTCATGTGATCATCATTTGTGACCTTCCCAGTTGGCTTTCAACAAGCAAGGTCAAGGAAGAAAGCTGGGTTTGCTTAATGGCTGTGTGATTCACTCAATAACTGCAGGGATTTGCCTAATAGCCCATGGCAAAAAAAGATCATAAAATCAGTTGTGAGTCACTTAACAAGAACCTGGTTTAGCAATGAAAGTTTTGATCCCAATTGTGGTCCTAAGTTGAGAACTACTGTCTGGTGTCTGCAGTGAAACAATTGCCCTGGGCAGCAATCAGAAACACAGCAGTAGTAGGTTTCACTTACCTGTGCTACCGGTTCGGAACTGTGAGCATGCGAGGGCAGCCCTTCTGCACATGCGCAGACCATCCGTGATGACGTGCGGGCGGTTGGGTGGAGCTTCCCACCACCACCACCACTACCAATTCGCCCGAACCAGTGCGAACCGGTAGAAACCCACCACAGCAAGTATGGTTGATTCAAGTCTGTTACCCAAAGAATCTGTTTCATTCTGTCTAATGCAGAGTTCCCTAAACTTTGCAAACCGGTGGAGGAGGGGAGAAAGAGGATAGTTCCATGCTAGCAGCCAGCAAATGCACACAGCTCCATTTGCACAAGCAGTGTGCATGCGCACCCACCACTCACGCAAATGGAGCATGCATGTATGCACTCGGCTGCTGCTCGCACAAGTAGGGAAGCGCTCACCCACCATTTCCATGGCCCAGTTGTAAACACTTCATGGCCCATTGTGGCCCAGAGGTTGGGGACCCCTCATCTAAGGGTCTGACTAGTCCTACATGAGATAGAAAAATGAATGTATATAGTTCAGTTGCATTCTGGAGTTTGAATAGTTACTAGTTCAGATTCTTTCTGAATAAAAAAAGCACTCATAAGATTGAGCTTTAAAGCAGAGTCTCCTTAGAACTGCCTTCTTTCTCCACCTGCACCTAATCGTAGCATAAACATGCCCTGGCATTTTATTTTATCTGTCATATCCTCAACCCCAAAGTGAGATGTGTTTACATCTTCTTTATATCAGTATGAATGCAGTATTTTCTCCCTTATTTGGACACTATCCAAGGACTGATTCATGATGTGTAAAATCTGTCAGACATTGACATCTATTGTCTTGGAGGATAGTCAAGTGACTGGCAATGACTGGCAACGGAATCAATAAAGACTGTGCAGATATTGGCAATGGAACAAGAATCCTCACAACAGCATTGTTTGCTGCCAGTTCACGAATGAGTGGCGAGAACTTCAGTTCCGCAGTGAAGGAAGAAGCAAAACTCTTTACCATCAGACGATGAGTCTTTTTGGCTCAAATCAAGTGAAATGACAATATGTTTTGAACATTTCCACATATTAAAACAGACATAAATGCACTGTTGCCCAAACAGATATGATGAGCAAGTTGGGGGAAAGTGTGGGGATTACAATAGGATATAATCAGCTCTTTGCAATCAATGGGCACTTGATAAATCCAATGGGGTCAAAGGTCATGTGGAGAACACATTCATATTGCATACTTACGACAGTGGTACCTCGGTACTCGACTGCTTTAAAACTCGATAAATTTGATACTTGATGCATTTTGATGTGAAACGTCCCAGTACTCAACCTTTGTTTAGTACTCAATGTGCTGTTATAGGAAGAGGGGCAAAGCTGTGGGGAACAGACAGGAAATCAGCCATGCTGGGAAGGTCACCAACATATGAAAAGGGACAGAAAGTTCTTCCCAGCCAAAACAAAGGGTTACATGGTAACTCATGGGGTTTGTTTGGGACTCGTCCTTTTTAGTACCCGTCGCACCTCCCAGAGTCATTTAACAAGAAAGAGACTTCAACCAAAGTGACTTTTCTTTGACTACTTCTGTGCTCCTGCTGCAAAATTAAGAAAGCCAGTTCAGAGAGAGGAGAAGCAGCAGCTGATAGAAAACATCTCAGGGGTTTTGATGGAGATGATGGCTTTAAATCTAGTATGAGAACAATTGCCCAAAGCAGTGTTCAAAAAACCCATTCTTTAATACAATTTTCATAAAGTTTGGATTGGTTTTAAGTGCCAGACTAGGGGTCAAAATCGGACACTTAATTGCCTATCCACAGAAACAAACTCAGTACATTCAAATGTAAAGATAAAAATTACTTTCTCTGTAATGTTATTTGTATTCAGGACAAAATTTACGGTGTTATAAAGATGAAAGAAATTACCTTGGTGTGAAGGATGGGAATGCACTGCTAATTTCATTAAAATGACACCAGTGCCAATAAAGATAAATACATAAGTGGGAACTCAGATCAGTTTTCCAGTAACGAGTCTAACCACATACATAGTTCCAAATTTGGGTGAAAATCCATACATACGTACACTAGGATAAATTGTTCTAGTTTCAAATAAGACTTGTTACAAGCTTCCTGAAAAATATATTTATAATATTTTTGGAGAACAACATTAAAATATTTCCATCAATGTGAAGTATTGAAATGTCTGTATCCATTGCTGCTCTCTGCATATTTTTAGGAAAAGCCATACCAAATGATTAGAGAAAATATTACTTCAAATACATGACTAAGTTGAAGTAGAGAGGGATTTTCTGATGTTAAAATTAATTCTCCATTGCAGCTTGGAGATTAACTCGCATATTTTGACATGTGATTTTATGAAATAAATCAGCATCAACAAGGAAAAATACCAAATTGGCAAAGTATATCAGTAAGAAAAAGATCTATCTGTTTTGGATTTGAATTCTTATACCAAAGATCTAATTTTGAAATCTTTAATTCTGTGTTGTGCCCGTAGAATCAAATCATGTGTTATCACCCAGTTCCCCAAATATCAGAAAATGTTAATCTTTGATGTTTGTAGATCTTTCCATATATTGCCCAATGGTAGATTCTAACATGCAGTAATAAAGAATTTGAACAAGTATTCATGGTCTCATTTCCCCTACCCCCCACCCCAAACTGGTAACTCACTATCCACAGTGAAATCTATGAAGATAGGCACACTGGAACACAACTGATAATACAAACAATACAAATGGCCATTATGATGTAAAGCATTTAGGGTAATAGGATTAAGCTGAAACCACTCATTTTAATCAGGCCTTCTCTAGGTAAAAGTACCTTTCAAAGGCAAGAATCAAATTTATACTGATAGGAAGTAAAAGAGGATTAAGAACCAGGAGTATCACCCTAGGACACTTCCTCAGCTTTGCAGTGCTTTACTTTGGGTGGGGGGAGAGAGTAATAAAACATGACTATAGGGGATAAAACAGATTATCCTCTCTGTTTTCCTTCTCTCCTTTTCCTCCCTATCAAGTGTAGCATTGAATCTTAGAGCCAAACTTGATGTCACTATACCTGTAGGAGAGGAACAGGCAGAGCTGGAGGCAGAGTTAAGTGCATCATTAGTTTAGAGTCGTTGTGTTCCCTTAAACGGTCCAAATCCAATCCTTCCTGCTTGACTTTGTCCCCTGGATTCCATTAACCTTTAACTGGTGCCAATTTAGTGTTGAACTTTAGTTGACTAGATGCTTGTGCATAGGCTTGAATGAAACTTCTATCCTGCAGTCTAACGAATGGTCCTGATTCTATGAGCCTGACAGTGCCTATATTCTTATGACAAATATGACATGCCGAACCACCAATGAGCCAGCTGCATTTAGCCTAGCATATTAGGGCCAGCCAGATAAAAGCTAGAGTTCAAAGTGTTGTCCAAAATTATAAAAACAGGTTACCGTATTTTCCGGCGTATAAGACGACTGGGTGTATAAGACGACCCCCAACTTTTCCTGTTAAAATATAGGGTTTGGGCTATACTCGCCATATAAGACTGCCCCTCTTCCAATGCACACCAAATAAAAATTAAAAAACATCAACTGGCTCACCTACAATGTAAAAGCAGCTGTGCTAGACCCAAAATGGCCCCTGTAACAAGCAGGAACCTCACACAGCCACAAAAAGCCCCCCCAAAAAACTTTCACACTCTAAACACACACAACACAACACAACTGGCTCACCCACAATGTAAAAGCAGCTGTGCTAGACCCAAAATGGCCCCTGCAACAAGCAGGAACCTCACACAGCCACAAAAAGTCCAAAAAACCAACTTTCACACTTTACACACACAAAATTCCACATACAGCTTTGTGAGATTTTGTGTGTTTGTGTAGTTGGAGTGAAATACTACAGAAACACACTAGATCTCAGAAAGCTGCACAAATATTGTTTTATTTTATTTTATTTTTATTTTTATATGAAAGCTAAATTTAAAACTTCCTAAACTTTAAATAGCTAGGTCTAAAAAAGAACAACTAAAAAAACCCCAATTAACTATTTTTTTAAACCTCCCAAAGGGGAAAAAAACTTACCCAATAGAACAGGGGTCTCCAACCTTGGCAACTTTAAGACTTGTAGACTTCAACTCCCAGAGTTCCTCAGCCAGCTTTGCTTTGCTGGCTGAGGAATTCTGGGAGTTGAAGTCCACAACTAACTCCTTGCTTGATTGCAGGCAGGGAGTTGCTTGCTTGCCTGAATAGATTCAGGCAAGCAAAGCAAGGCAAGCGTTGCGACTAGCAGCTGAGGTAAGCAAGCTGGAGGGGGAAAACTTTTTCCCTTTTACATGGCTCTGGCCATCCCAGCTGAGTTGCAGGGAACTCAGCTGGGATTGTCAGAGCTGGGATCCTCAGAGTAAAAGGTAAAAAACTTTTTTCCTTTTACGTGGTTTCTGGCGATCCCAGCTGAGTTGCAGGGAACTCAGCTGGGATCGTCAGAGCTGGGATCCTCAGAGTAAAAGGTAAAAAACTTTTTTCCTTTTACGTGGTTTCTGGCGATCCCAGCTGAGTTGCAGGGAACTCAGCTGGGATCGTCAGAGCTGGGATCCTCAGAGTAAAAGGTAAAAAACCTTTTTCCTTTTACGTGGTTTCTGGCGATCCCAGCTGAGTTACAGGGAACTCAGCTGGGATTGTCAGAGCTGGGATCGTCAGAGTAAAAGGGAAAAAACTTTTTTCCTTTTACGTGGGATCGTGGTTTCTGGCGATCCCAGCTGAGTTGCAGGGAACTCAGCTGGGATTGTCAGAGCTGGGATCGCCAGAGCTGGGATCGCCAGAGCCATTTAAGGCTCGTCAGAGCCTTTCGGGCTGGTCTGCCTGGTTACAGGAGAACTACACCCGGCGTATAAGACGACCCCCGACTTTTGAGAAGATTTTCATGTGTTAAAAAGTCGTCTTATACGCCGGAAAATACGGTACTTAAAACAGCTATGGTTAAATGTGGGTAAACATGTTCTACAAACCCAGCTATTGAACACCAATGGGAATTTCTTCTCAATAAACAATGAAGAGCAACTGAGCAAGAATCTTTTCACAAGCTAACTGTGGTACAAGGACAAAATAATTACATTTTCTCCTCCACAATACTTCAGACCCGGTTATCAGCTCCTTCTCTAACAGCAATTAGTTACATTACAGGTTTTTTTTTTTTTTTAAAGTGATCACAAATACCAAGACACAAATACCAAGATAAATACAACTTGTGTAATTTAGCTCGTTGAGTAAGAAATTAGATCCGGGTACTTTTTCCAAAAATTCTAATCCAATTCTTGTGGATATAAATAAGAACGGTAACAATGTAAGCTACCATCCTTCAAATAATCATTTTATTTGGAAGGAAATTTAAAATTTAAGGTAATAAAAATCAAAATTACTGTTGATAATAGATTTATCTGGCCAACTTCATCCATTTTATCTGGCCAACTTCTGGCCATTTGTCTTGGCCACATTTTATTAATTTAAGTAACCCAAATTCATTAACCCAATTAACCAAAAAAAATGCAATTTAAAAATAAATATAGGACATGCAAGCAACAAACTTACTTGTAGCTAGTCCAGCCAGATCACTTGTTTTTTCTGTTCAGACACCCATTATATTTTATTTGCACCAGAAAAACTGAGGGTGGTGGTGGTGGTAAGAACACATGATATTGTCAGTGAGACTCCAAACTACAGTAGATTAAAGCAACAATAAGATAAACTATATCATGCTATGTCTTGCATTTAAGTGCCATAAATCAGTGTTCTCAACCTTGGCCATTTGAAGATAGACGTCAACTCCCAGAATTCCCCTGCCATATATATATATACATACATACATACTTACATACATACATACATACATACATACATACATACATATATAAGAAGTATCACTTTCTCATAGCACAGAATATGTAAGACTTCTCTCAACCAGGCAAGTAAGTGCACGAATAGATTTATAAGGACACAAAAGCTTTGGTAAGTAGATCAGAGGTGGTATTCAGCAGGTTCTGACCAGTTCTGGAGAACTAGTAGCGGAAATTTTGAGTAGTTCGGAGAACCGGTAAATAACACCTCTGACTGGCCCCAGAGTAAGGTGGGAATGGAGATTTTTCAGTATCCTTCCCCTGGAGTGGGGTGGGAATGGAGATTTTTCAGTATCCTTCCCCTGGAGTGGGGTGGGAATGGAGATTTTATAGTATCCTTCCCCTGGAGTGGGGTGGGAATGGAGATTTTACAGTATCCTTCCCCTGGAGTGGGGAGGGAATGGAGATTTTACATATCCTTTCCCTGCCAGGCCCACCAAGCCACGCCCATCAAGCCACGCCATGCCACGCCTACCAAGCCACACCCACAGAACCGGTAGTAAATTTTTTTGAATCCCACCACTGAAGTAGATGTACTGTAGAAAACCTAATGATGCCATTATGGAAAAAAAAATTCCAGTTATTGCAGTGTATCAAATAGAATCTGTATAAGTAATGACATCAAGATTAACATTCCTGAGCACCATTCACCTGCTTGCATGTTACACAACAAGCTAGAAGCCTCTTTCTTTGAACAGAAGAGATCCCCCTCAAAGGGAACACCTTTCCGGTTTTTTGGTATCAGATTGGATTGGTACAGGCTGTTTGCTTACAACCATGTGAGAACTGGCCCTCATATATTAACTATGATAACACAGGTATAGCACAGGTATAGAATAGATAGTACCTGGCTCAACAGCAGTAACTGTGAGAGGGATCTAGGTGTCCTAATGGAGCACCACTTAAGTGTGACTAGGTGGCTCAGCAGCTAAGACACTGAGCTTGTTCATCAGAAAGGTCGGTAGTTCAGCGGTTCGAATCCCTAGTACAGCTCTCTTGCGCGAGCAGGGGGTTGAACTCCAAGGTCCCTTCCAACTCAGTTACTGTTATTGTTACTGATTAAATAAATTTCATCATTAAGTGTGAGGCAGCAGGGTGCTGCAGCTGCCAAAAAAGCCAATGCAGTTCTAGGCTGCATCAACAAAAAGACAGCATCAAGGTCATGACAAGTGTTAGTACCACTTTATACTACATTAGTAAGATCACATTTGGAACACTGTGTCCAGTTCTGGTCACCATGATACAAAAAAGATGTTGAGATTCTAGAAAGAGTGCAAAGAAGAGCAACAAAGGTGATTAGAGGATTGGAGGTTGCGGGAATTAGGTTGTCTAGTCTAACAAAGAGAAGGACCGGGGTGACATTCTAACAGTTTTCCAATATTTGAGGGGCTGTCACAAGGAAGAGGGAGTTGACCTATTCTCCAAAATGCCTGAGGGCAGGACAAGAAGTAATAGATGAAAGATAGCCTGATTAGGTGGCTCAGTGGCTAAGAAACTGAGCTTGTTGATCAGAAAGGTGGGCAGTTCAGCGGTTCGAATCCCTAGTAAAGGTCTTGTTAGTGTTTCGACGCTGGCATAGAGAGCAGAGAGAGAGAGAGAGATAAACTCTGAACTTTTGCCTGCTAAATCCCTTTGATGTCCGGTTGTCGTGGAAATGAAGGGGGGAGACATTCCTGGGAAATGACAAGACAAGAAGTCTGAAGAATGACTTGGAAGATAGCCAATGAGAAGCAGAGATTTGGGGATCGGAAAGGGGGGGATTGGGGGGCAAAACGTCAGTCTTGTCCACATCGAGTCATGATCCGGTGGCTGTGCTCAATTAAAGAAAAGATTTCCTTAAAGATTGGCAGTTTGGAAATTCATTTATTTTGAGATAGCATCGAAGTCTGACAGGTCTCCTGTGTGAGCAGGGGGTTGGACTAAATGACCTCCAAGGTCCCTTTCAA